>NW_010166918.1:0-88675 GCF_000695765.1 Mesitornis unicolor
GCTCTGCAAGCAAGGGAAAGGTTTTCTCTTTGGAAAAACGTGCTGTGTGCAGGGTGTTTAATTATTTGCAAACATAATTTTTAGCTTTTTTTAAAATACAGGCATACATAACGTTCTATGCTTCATTGGTATTTACTTGTTTAAACTGTTGCCGAGATGGTAAATGAAGACCAGACGCTGCCTTAGTTGTTTCTGTCTCTCATGGTGGTGAATTGTGCAGTGTACCTGCTGTCCTTGGTGGAAGGTGCTATGTTAAATTTAACTCCTGATACTTGGGCAAATCAAGACAGTTCAGAACACTGGAGTTTGGAGTACAGGAGAGATGTAGGGTGTCTTACAGCTGCTCTTCTTTTGCCAGTGGGAAGATTGTAGCCCACCTGAGGAACGGCCGTGCCCTTTGCCACTTCGGTGGGAATGTGCAAGCCCACATAGAATTTACATCACTTGAATCTTCATATGCACAGGAGTTGCATTTGCTAGTTCTGATGAAGAAAGGCAAAGTACTGATTGTGGCTTTGATTGTGGGGTTTGGTTTTTTGTAGTGGCTTTTTTTGTTTGGTTTGTTTTGTTGTTTGTCTTGTTTCTTTTTGTGGTGGTTTTGGTTTTTTAAAAAATAAGGTTAGAGAAGACATTGAAATCTTTCTTCGAACGTTAATTTAGTCTCCATGACAAATTGACTTTTATATTTAGTCCAGAAATTAGAGCAGTGATGTGGTCACTCTCCACCAGAGAAGCTAAAATTGGTAGAACTAAGGGGAAAAAAAATCCCTGTTCAAGGGAATTACAATGTGAAGATAAAGTTGGCAGGAGGGTCTCTCATTTTCTGGGTAGCACAAGGACGTGACAAAGTAAAGCAAGGCTTGACTCTTGGCTAGAGAAAGGTCTCTGGTGTTACTATGCTAAAAGCATAGGCTAAGACTTCGCTTTCAAATCTTGAATTGGAAAGGCCCTTCTCTACCACATCTAACTTCTGCATTAGATTTCAAAGCAAATTTAGTCTCAAAATCTATGGAGTGGGATTCTGGAGTAATTCCTCATTAAAATAAAGAGAAATACTGTTATGTATGGCCATCTGTATTTGTTATGATATGTGCTATTTTTAGTTTTGAGTGCACACCTATGAATTCATCTTTCTGCACGTTTCTCTTATCTGTTGCCTTGATAGTGTTTCAATCTAATCAGTATGCAACAGATGATGTTTTTACTCTCTAAATTTAGCTACTGATGTTCATACACTACTTGGTATTCTGTATCGCTCTTTGTAGTGGGCATCATCCTGCATGTCCTTTGTCCTGGAATATGCATCGTCCCAGTTAACTTATGTTAACAGTGGGCTTTATAAAGGCATGAAGTACGTTAATCTAGCGTGGTTTAAGACCAATGGAGTCTTTATATTTAGGTTATTAATGTGTACTTGTGCTTTTTGTGTGCCTTACAGCTGGGGGGAAGTGAATGTCACATTGCTGTAGTGTTTAATTAGTACTGTTTTCTTCCGCATGCTTATGCAGAGAGTACCTGTGTTTTATCAGATGCAGATTCGTAGTCCAAAGGGGTGGTGCAGTTTTAGGACACCAGGCTAAGGTGAACAAGTCAGTAATCCAGGACATAGCAGGATTAGGCTACAAGGTGAAATCTGGTCAATTACCTTCCTACCCGAAAATCTCTTTAACTGCTAAGTATATTTTTTCATTATAGCACCCATTACTGTGACGGGTGTGACTTTCCAGAGATTTTTGGTGAGTGGCTCATTGTTTCCTCTGGAAGTCATCGGCTATTTCTTAGCCTTCTTGTTGATGTTTAGCATCTTGAGCCAATTTCATTTCACTGGCTGGGAAACAAACAATGACCCTCAGGATGTGCGTTTGCATATACTATTAAAAACGACACAGGATTTTAAGCATCTTCAAGAGCTTTTGTAGGTGCATGCAGTTTTAAGAAATAGTGGCTGATCTAATGAAATTATTAGAAAACATCTCAAGGTGGAGAGAAAGATAACTTAAGAAATGCCATTAATTCCCTTTTTTCTAATGGTAGACTTTCATAGAAGATTTACTTTTATGGCTTGCAAGTTAAAATTTGTTTTAGCATGCTGATTTAATTTTTTTTCTCCCCCTCCAGTGATTAGGGTGGTTCCTGTAATCACCTATGTCATTGACTTCTGTTTTCAGCTCCTCAGTATCATGGCATGGACTTAAATGCTCTTGGGAGTTCTGTGCTGTGCATCCTGACTGCGTGTCAGTCTGCCAAGGTTCAGTCATAGGACAAACACTAAAAATAAGATACAACGGAAAATAATTAGTGCAGGAAATATAAATGGTGTAAGATAAAATTTTATGGGTCTCATTACCTTCTCTATAACTGTGGCTTTGTGTTCTTGGTTTTTTTCTGTTCTTAAATTAGGTGATACAAAAGTAAACTAATAAAGCTGAGGAACGAGAATATTGAAGGGGACAAATTAATATAGGTAGGGAGAGCTTTCTTGTGAGTTTACTTTCATTTGGTTTTCACATTGGTGTAAGTTTCCAAAGTGAATCTTCCGCCTCCAACCTGTTACCTCCTTTTTTGTGTCAGGTAAGAGCCTGACAAGGATTGGTTTTATTTGATGCAAGCAGATGAAGCAATCTTGCTTAATCTTTCTCGAGACTTTCTTGCAAGCCTTTGATCAAGGAGCACAGCGTTGCTGAGATCCTGATGTATCAAGGCTTACAGGCTGGTTGCTATAATTTAGGGTCAAAAAATTATGTAAGTTCTTGATGGCACTGCATAAAGTGGATATGAATTTATCACTCCAGTTATGCTGGTCCAATGCCACGTGCATGCTTTACTTAGAAGAAGTTATGTTCTGATTCCCAGCCTAGTCAAACTGTAAATTAATTGCTGAATGTCTCAGGGTCATATTTAAACCACAGGAAATTCCTTTTCCTATAGTGAAACAAGTTTTGTGCCATGCCTTTTAGGGCATAAACCTGTGTGTGTGTGTGTGTCTGCCCCACCTGCACAGGTGGTGGGAGGCTTGGCTGCAGCTTTGGGCGCAGCGTGGCATCTCGCTCATTCAAAGAATGTGCTCATGCTTTGACCAATACGTTTAATTTAGTGCTTTGATTAACAGGCATAACCTGGTGACTTACTTGTAGCCATGAAGACCTTTTACTGTCCCTTTTTTGATAGGATATTTATAAAATGTTCTTTTGGCTTTGGTCCACATACTGAAGTGGAAGTCACCAAAAGAATGGATTAAATGCAGTGCACTGTGTTTCACAGTTCCTGGCAATACGTATGCAATAGAATTGGTTTTCTTGATTTTGTTTTGGTTTTAGGAGTGTAGTAGCAACAACGAATGCAGTTATTTGTGGGGGTACCTCTTCGGTAAAGAGTAGTGTTTTGGTTCCTGTTTGTGTTTGGTAACCTTTAAACCCTGGCTGTTTCGTAGCCTCCCAGACCTCCCAGTGCTACAGGTAAAACTAGTTCGAAACACCGGGTTAGAGTTCCTAGATGTAAGAAGTGAAACTGCTAGCAAGATACGTTCATAATGATGTGCTCAGGTTACTAATGCTTTGTTTTTTCTCCCAGTATTTACTTTTTTGTTTTGAGTCATCTGCTAAATGGAAGATTAGTTTCAATGAGAAGCTCTCTGCCTTGTAGTGCATACACGTAAGAAAAAGGACAGACAGCTTTTTTCGGTTAAGTGGAAAATATTGAATGTGTATACAAACTGTTTGTGTACACAAACTGCTTTTACTCTTAAAGTTGTAAATGGGCCAGGTTCATGTGTCTAACCATAAGGTTTGGAAATGGAATTATGACAGTGATGTGCTCCTGGTAGCTGAGGACTGCACTGCATATACTAAGGAATCCTTTCCGCTTCACTGTTCCTAAGCTTATTTTTAAAGCTAGTTTAGATTTTAGTTGAGAGTGCACACCACAGCTTCTCAAATAATGTAACTGGTGCTACCACCCTGAGCTGCCCTACACAAGAAATACTTGTGGGGCTGCGCAGGGAACATTGAGGAACAGATCGGACTTCAAAGTACCCTGGCCGGTCTTTCCACCTGGTCATTGCTTACCCTGACCAGGTTGTCTCTGTGGCCACACCAATGCTTGTGTTGCCATTTTGGAGAAGGTTGTGCAAGGATGAGGATGAGCGTTTGGGAGGCTGAAGGAAAGTGGAGCGCATAAAAACTCTGGCCTCACGTTAGCCAGTCTCTGAATAGTCTTGAAAAATACTTCTGATTCTCTGAGGACTATGAAAACTGTAGTGTGTTTGGGTATTCTGTAGAAATATTGAGAAATGGCAAAAAAAAACCCCTTTGTTTGCTCATCTTGTAATTTCCAAGCTACTTGAATAGCTCTAGGTAACCTTACTTTAATGAAAAAAATAGCTCAGATGGTAAGGGAGAAAGCAGTATTGAATTTTATCAGTTTTCACTATATGGGTCCATTTGGCTTTAAGGCTGTGTCCACACTACCAAAGCAAGCTGTGTTGGCAAAGTGAAATCAAGATTTTGCTGTGCTTTCCCTCCTTCCCCCACCCCCCCTCCCCACCCAACAGTATTTAAACAGTTGTCTTGCCATGTGGAGAAGGTCAGCTGAGTACAGCATATGTGTTTGCCTAATATGTTTGAACACATTGCCCCGAAGTTTGTTAGACTGTTGTTAGATTATTTTTTACTGGCTGTTTTCCCTCCTCTTGAAAAATGCACTGCTGATGTTGGAACATGAGCTTCTCTTCCTCAGCTTGCTCTCTCCACCCTCCCCACCTTGCAAAAAAGAAACTATTGATGGTCACTGCTTTGTATCCACTTCACAGAATTCACTTTTTGACCTCAAAGGTTTTCAATGATGGGGGCAAACGTCTGTTTTCAGACTTCTGAGAAGTCCAGGAGATGCATACCGCAAGTTAAAAACCACTGCCCTAGAAGAAGGCACTTACTTAAAACAAAGAAGCTAGAAAAGATTACCAGGGGTTTTAATTTGCAGCAGTTGTTCTGAACTGCTCTTTCCTGGATTGCAGGGTAATGTTGACCTAATGCAGTTTTGGTTTGGCTGCTTCAGGAGAGGACTGGGTGCTCCTGCTCCTTCCTTGCTCAGCTGTGTGGTGCCTTCTCTGGGTTTAGGCGGCTTTTGGAACTGGCTCACAGCTTCGTGCAATACTCGGAAGCAGTGGGAGCACAAGTCTAGGGAAGGTAAACAGACAGGTACGGTCTGGTGTTGCCCTCAGTTAAGCAACACCAGACCTTTAGTCTGCGTTACCGATTGCCAAACAGGCTGTGACTGCAGGTGGAGGGGTGGCATTGGTATCTGGATGAGAGAATGTAACTTCAGGCCACTGTCAAGAGGCATTGCTCACCGCCAGGTCTGCTTTTCTGAATCCTGAGTGAGTTAGCTGATTAAAGAAAACCCTATCATTTGTATTTCCATTGGTAGAGTTGTGTTTTGCTGACCTGCCGCCCAATACCAGCATATTTTGCAGGCTGTCCAGTGTTAGCATAAGGGGAGGAGAAGGAGCATGTGATGGTGAACACATCCACCCTGGTAGCAGCTGTCAGGTTTGCTTAGCTGTATCGTAAAATGCACTGTAAGTTACCTGTGCAAGGCATTAGCACTTTGGTGACAGAGCTCATAGGAGACACTGCTGTGACTACTGGTTCTCTACTCCTGTACCTCTTACAGTGTACTGGTCTGTGTTGTGCTAGTTAAAACTGCTTATTGCAGGACTGCTCTGTGTTCTGAGTAGCTGAAATTATAAAAATAGCTCCATTCATACTTTTATTTTCTGGTTATTTTTAACCCATATTGTTTTCATGATGCAATTTGTTATGTGGTCCTACACATGCTGCCATCTGCAGAACGGAGCATCAGATGGGAACGGGTGATCTGTGAAATGCAAGCAGAAACTTCTGCAACCAGCTGCTGTGGTGAAGGCAGTTGAGAAACTCCATCTTCACCACACAGCACTTATTCCTGACAAACTTCTCCATGTAGACAATCTTATGGTATTTAAACTGTACTAAATGTGTTGACATTTACAGCTCTGTGAGTAGGAGTGCTGTGGTGGAAAATCATTCGAAGGTGAAGGGAAGGGCTAGCATAGCCTTTGCTGGGTAGGAAGCTACATGATCTGCAATGGCAGAAGGAAGCTGAAATCATATGACTGCAGACACTGGGAAAAGAACTGTTTTCGGTATGGGAAGAATGGTTATTGCAGCTCTCTGTCATCTGTACTTTGTTTCTTCAGGTTTTTTTTAACTTATGCTTTTGTCGTTTTCTTAGACAATCTCTCTTTATCTTGCCAACCGTGAACGTATGCTGTAGGCATACATGCTCCCAACAGATAGGGCTGTCTGCAAATACATTTGCTTCTCAGATTGCTGATCTCTGAACCAAACCAGAAAAGCAAGGAAGGGAGAGAGAGAGAGATTCCGGGCTTGTTTCTGCTGCTTTATCTTGCCTGGTTTTCCTGCTGCATTTCTGTCTGAGACAGCTATGTGGCTGGCTGTGTAATTGCTAGCATTGCTGTCAGGCCCTAGTAGCCCTAGGGGGCTGCAGTACTTGACCAGAGCTGTTTGAGGGTTGCTGTGCTGTCCTAATTTAGGTGAAATGTTAGAAGAGTGGAAATGCTCTCTTTTAAAAATCTTTCTTCCTGTTCTGTGCAGAAATGTGGTAATTGCTCCAAATTCTTTCTCAGTTTGGTGGCAGTGAGTCAGGTGCTTAGCTGGTGTGTTTGGCAAAGCTCTTTTGTAAGCACAGCAGTGCTGCTGTGCTTCAGCTGGGGACCTGTCCCTTTGCTTCTGTTCGGGGCATGGAGCCCCGCTTGCTGTCTGAACTGTTTGACCGTCAGCAGCGGGGAGTGAAATCTTATTTTCTATCTGAGGCAGAGGGATTTGCTTTAGTAGTAAAGCTCTTACCTGTCCTTTGCTGTTGTATGATTTTTAAAAAAGTTTTAACTTTAGGTGAGATGGAAGCAGAACTGATCTTGCTTTAAAGAGAGCCTCTAGAAATAGTTTTCATGGTTTTTTCATGCATTGCAGTATTGAAGAACTGGATATTGTTTAGACCAGTAACTGTTAGTCTCCACTATCCATATGCTGACGGACTGTGTCAAATGGTGTCAAAGCAAGCATTTGAAAATGTCCACAATTTGATCCATACTTCTAGAAGTTACTCAAGTATGTGTGGTCACCTGAAGCATTTCAGCAAAAAACTGAGAGTCCTTAAATGATGTAAACTGAGGCTGAACCAGATAGGAATTTGTCAACATCAGTATTACAGAACTCTTGGTATTACTGATTGAGGTACTGCTGCCATTTCATGAGCGTTGGCCCACACCACCTCAGCAAGGAAATCGGTGGAGTTGTGGCAAGCATCTGTGTGGTTGTTGTGTCTGAGGGGGAGAGGCAAGTGCTTCCTCCTTTGGAATGAGGAGGAGGAAGGGAGTGTAGAGAGCAGTGTTTTCTCTGCAAGGATGCTGGCCAGCCTCAGATCACGTTGGGCATAATGCCACTTGAACAAATGCACTTGCTTGCTCTTGGTAAGACTTGTACGGATGTTTGAAAGGAAAGCTGCAGATCCAAGTAATGGTGTGGGACACCTGGAAGACTTGGTCACTCCTTTTGTGTGATAAAAATGAGGACTGGCGTATTGCTTTTGCCTGGAAAAGGTCTGTGTTAGAGCCGCAAACTGTGCTTTTAAGTGGTTTGGCTTCCTTGGAACAAGCTGTTTGAGGAAGGAGCGTGCTACAGAGTTAACATGCTGTTTTAACCACACACAGCTTTGGAGCAGGTTTTGAGCCCAGCATGGTTACTGAACGTTGTAATGGTTTTTTGTTCACAATTATGCCACTATTAGAAGTGGACTTCAGGAAATTATTTTATTTGAAATTTGCACACATGAATCTGAACCTTAAAAAAAATGTAGAAGCATCTTGAAGTGAAACCCTGCTCAGAATATTGTGCCTTTGCTATGTATTTTTTTTCTTGTTCTGACTCCTATTTCTGTCTCACCAAGACTCTATCATTATGGAAAGACATAGTTAAAACTTGGCTCAGCCCCTTCTGTCCTGCAGGACTGGATTGTTCTTAAGGCAAACCAATGTAATTGTATTCCAACTGCTTCCTTTCTGCATTGTTTGTTTCTATTAGGTGAATGGCCCCGGTGGGGATAGTGTCTTCAATACCTTGTATGGTCCACAGTGTTGCTGTATTTCAGTCTGATTCTGTTTGTTAGCATTATATTGTGTTAGGACGGAAAGACAATGGCATGCATTGTTTTTGGTAACATAACCAAAGATTTCTTTCAAGTTATTTTGATCTTGGATAAGCAGTAACTCTCTGTGCTGTGAATGTGACCGTGTTAGAAGAACAAATTGATGCTGAACGTGGATGGCACCAGTGTCCTGGAGCTGTACTGTGAGAGAGTCTGGGAATGACCGTGTAGTAATGCTGCTTCTGAGCTTAAATAACTGAGCTTATGAGAGGTTTTGGGGGTAGGAAGCCGTTTTTCTGAAAAAGCTGCTTTTTCCCGTGATCGGTATCGCTGGCTTTGAACTACAGGGGATGGTTCCAGGAATTGTCCTGCAATAATTGTTCTTTGAAAAACTGCTCTTAAATTTGCATTGCGACTGTGGGGCTCTAAACTGAGGGATCAAAGCTGAAGCCATCTTTTTGAGCCCTTTGGAATTTTTCTGTTACATGTCTGTGTGTCACTCCTGGTTATCAACCCCTCCTATGAGAAAGCAGCTTTCCCGTTTAAACAGTTCGCAGGAACCTCACCAGCTCACTTGTGGCACTGAGGGGAGCCCTGCCTAGCACGGGTCGCTGCTGTAAAATGAAATCATCCTTTACCGCCCTGCCTCCTCCTCCTCTGCCCCCAGTCTGGTCTCTTTTATAAAAGAGTTTGGAAAATCTTCCTCCCTCTTGCCTGGCCAGGTTTCGGAAGGGAATTGTTGGTAAGCAAGGCTGGGCCTCTGGCCTTATCTCTGTTGTCAGAGCTGCCTGCCTGGTAGGTGGCAGCGGGGGCAGCGCTTTTCAAATGAGACTTTCCTGTGCTGAGGGAGGCCCTTGTTTTTTTGTTTTAACAGCTTCCTATTGTTTGAAACAGCAGGTTGTCCCCTCCCACGATATTCTAGCCCTTTCCTCCTCCCTTAAACAGTATTTCCATGCAAGTATTACTCAGAGCAGTTACTCTAGCAGTGACTCCTCTGAGAGTTTTCCCAGCCTGCTCCGATCTCCAGCTTTTGTTGCAATCCCAGTGTGGAATTCACGCAATAGAAGGTAGGGGTTTTTGATTTTTAAATCTATTGCTTTAATTCAGTGTCACCACCACTGTGATGTGACTTTTTCTGTTTTTATTAAATCCAAGTTGTCACAGGAACAATATATGGTACTGAAAGGCAGAAAACTTTGCTTTTCGATGTGGGTTGTCCTTGTTTCTAAGATGCAAAGAGAGAGTATTGCTTCAGTTCGTTAATAGTTTGATTTTCAGTATTCTAGCCCTGCTGTCTAATGGTGTTTCGCATGTGTACAGTTTATTTATGTTCTGCTACCTGTGTGAAAGGCACTTTCTAAGCCACAAGCTGCCTCTCGTCCACCATACCGTAACTGCTTCTGACTAATAATACCCATGATAAATCTGAAGATGAAGCTGCTCAGAATCCTTTCTCGCTTTAACGTTTGCCACAGCTGGAAAGGATGTTGGCAGTTCTTTTCCCATCTTTGGTACTTTGTAGTATAACTACTACCTAGGCAGAAGCTCTCAGGGCTGCTTTTTTGTTAATTTAGATGTGGTTTTGCTTCCCACTGCTTGTTGAATTCTGTGACATAAAGTCAATAATGAAAAGAGGTATTAAATATATGTAGAGCTTTTTTATTATTTTAATGTGTTGATTTGTGAAAGTCAGCTTGCTTTGGCTGCTTTCCTGATCCCCTGCCTTCTGTAAAGTGTCTTGTTTCCAAAATAAGTAGTAATTATTTTGTGAATTTTGGAAGTCTACCACTGCTCTTCCATACTTCTCACCGCTTCAGCTTAGCGTGAAGTACATCTTTGTTTAAATTTGTAGATTTGAAAAAAACACAAGCTATTTTCATACATTTGGTGATACCAAGCAGAGGTTTTAATTCCACAGAATGATAAATCTGGTTCTAGAGTTTGTCACCAGAGGGGTGAAAAATAATCTTTGTGTCATTTCCACTGCTCATTATTCAGTACAATAAACACATTCTGCCTGTTCAAATGCATTCCAGATTTTTTTTAAAGGCATGACTTTGTAACCTCAGTGTGTTTTAGGCTGCCTGAGAGATTGATCGCATTTTGCTGAGACAGGGCTCAGCTGGAAGAGGAGGTCCTGCTCTCCTTGCCCTGGCTGTAATTCCTTGATGGGTTGATTCAGGTGACTAAAACAGTAGGAAGTAAAGCAAGCCCCTCTCCTTCCCTCTTCCCATTCCCTGAAAAATGCTGATTTTGTCAGCCAAATTTGCTCCTGTGAGCCAAAGAGCACAGATATTGACTGCCCAGCCCAGAGCACTGGGGTGGAAAGAGGAGAATGCTCCCTTCTCTGCCCTGGTGGCCATGAGATTTTGGGTTCGTTTGTTCATATCGTCTGTCTGAAGTGATAGATCCTTCTTCTAGTACATCGTACTTGGTGACAGGGGTTTTTTGTTGTTGTTTGTTGTTGGTTGGTTTGTTTCTAAACTAGCAGTTAAAAAAAACAACCATTGCTTTTCTTTGATAAATAGAGACGTGTTGAGGTGGACATGCAGGGCTTTATGTGCTTTCTGAAGTTGTTCATTTATAACATCGTTGTACCTGCAGGTTAGGGCGGTAATGTCAGAGTTTTACATGTCTTAAAAAACCGAACAGGCAGATTCTGGGTTAGCGAGCTCCCTGCCAGAGGAACAGGACGGAGAGCCAGGGGAGCAGAGGAAGCAGACTGTGGTGGCTGTCACCATGAACAATGGCTTTGGCACACCTGCTGCCTCGCTGCGGAGCTTCTCCGTGCTTGGCAGGAAAGGAGCGCTTTGGAGCATAACCAGATAGTTTTGTAGATGGCTTTGGTGTGTTTCCATCTTCTCTGAGGAAGAGAGAACAGAAACACTTGCTTTATAATGAAACAAACGGCTGGTGAAGGCAGGCACCGTCAACTTTTGGGGCAGGATTTAATAGTGCGCTTACAAATGGGAAAGTCAATATTATGCTAGACCCCAGGGCTCTTAGAAGCGAATGAACAGACGCTGATGTACCACGGGAGGGGAGAATAGTGAGTTATAGTCATAACAGCGTGTTAGAGAAAATTATGCTCGTACTACCCTTCTGAATAGATAGAAATATGTATATATTCAAGAAAAAGAGTTTTTCTGGTAATCAAGCTGCAAAATGAAGAAAGCTGGAACAAATGCTTTTGTAGGAAGGTTTTGCAGTACGACAGTTTTTGAGTCCTCCAGGAGCCGAATGATGTTAATCAGTTGCTGTTTCTCCTGGGAATTGTCACGGATATAAGCTACGAGACAAGAGTACTTCTGAAGAATAGTGTGTCACAGCCATGTCATTTCATCCATTTTCCAGTTGCTTCTTTTCAGATTCTGATGTTTTGAATCATAATAATAGTCTTTTTAACTGATGTATTAATATGGATGAAGTTCTACAAGTTTCCCCTAAGTTTCTCATGTACTCGGTTCCACACGATGTGTGTTGTTCCTATTGCTGTCCTAATTGGTGTCTACCTGGGTCACCAGAGCGTATCAGAATTGGAGAACTTCGGGGGACTGGGAATAAATGAGAATGCTGAAAAGCCAGAAAAACTTCTGTCTAGACTAGCAAAGAAAATGCATCTAGCACAGCACATTTTGGTTTAGCTTCAGATGGAGTGACTTCGGTGCCAGTTGACCAGAAATGTCAGATTTTTCCAGGTCAGCCACTTGGTTGCCCGTGCACGCACACACACACGTGTGTGTTTTATTTTATTTTCTTAATCACAGAGGAAGGATGCATAGACTCATATTCTGGATAGAATATTCTTATTTTTTCCTGTCTCCCTTACAGGTGTGTACAAGGAAGCGTTACATGTTGTAATGCTGGTTAAGCAATGAATAATAATAGTAACAGTGCATCTGAATGCTTTCTTCTAGTATTGAAGGAAAATTTTGTAATTGATTTCTCAACAAAGCATTTCTTGTGGTGTAATGAGGTGACTGAAAATACCATCGTGGCGTGGTAACCCTCGATAATGACAGCTTTTACAGATGTTGCTTTCCCAGATGTCAGGTGATCGTTCCTTGAAGGCCGATTATTCTGAGGGGCAGGACTTTTAAACAGGTTTTGTCCTTTTATTGCCTCCTTGGCGTTCTGCATCCGCATCTGTTTCTGTAACAAGTTGCTAATCTTCCTCAGACCCTCTTCTGTCAAATGCAAGAGTTACTTCCATTCAGCAGCTTTCTGTGTCACCAGGTGTTGTCTGGGCAATTCTGGTGAAAACAAGTTACACTGCACAGTGTTTCAGTGCTCGGAGACTTGAGCCTGGAGCAGTATCAACAGGTTTTGTCCTGACAGGATTTGGCAAGAGGAGGTGTGGGCAATGTGTGGTGTGTGACTCTGAGCAACTGGGAGGTGAAGGCTCTGTCCTGTGAGCTGCTCCAGCTGCTGTGGGGGTGGCTGCGTCATCTGGCCTGAGGCTGTGGAAGAAGCCAACCTTGGAGACCAGCTTGGATTGCCATGGCAGGATATGGAGCCCTCCACAGATCTGAGGTGGATGTGTCTAACCTTGCTTCTGTAGTGAGCTCCCAAAAGACTGAAAGGATTTTAACATCAAAAAAGCCAAATTTTATTTTAATAAGTACTAGAAATTTTGCTTTTTTGAAAGAGGAGAGATTCCAAAGGACTAGGGAAAACAAAATAGAGATAAGCTTGCGTGCAACTTTCCCGTGGCCCGTAATGTCTTTGCTTCCCAGTCTGTCAGTCACTGAGTGGCTGCAAATGTCCATCAGAAATTTTGTGCCATGTCTAAGACCATCCATGCCCCGCAGTCCCTGGAGCTCTTTCCTTTGAATACCCTTGGTACCTCCCTAAGGTCAATCAAAGTGTTGGGGCTGTATCCATGCCCCTAAGGGTGCTACATGGCACAGTCACACTCTTAAAGGATCACATGCATAATGAGAAGCCAGAATCCAAACACATAAAAAATACCATCCTGAGCCTCAGTTACTTCCCCATCCCCTGCCGTGTACCATGGAGCAGAAGAACCCCTAGAGCTGCTGTCGTGTCTTGCTCCAGACCTTTTCCCAAAGCCGCTCTCTGCTCCAGCCCCAGCCCCATTCCCTGAAGCACTCTGCTTGAAATGATGAGACACATCAATTCAGGCTGGGTACTTCTCTCTGCGAGCAAAAAAAAAAAAGGATGAACGAGGTACACAGAATATAGCATATACCGGTGTAGGGTGCTTCGCTTTCTAAATTTCGTGTGTTCTGGGCTGGACCAAGCCATAAGCTGCGTAATTGTTTGTGCTTGACCTTGCAGTGCTCTTAGCAGTCCCTCTTGGAAGGGAAGGTGGTTTCTGCATGTTGTCTTTAGTTTCACAAGTGGTTTCAGCCATTGGTGCAGCATCAGATTTGGCAAAGTAGCAGAAGTAGCTGCTTGCCTTTCAGCGGAGCTCAGACCCACAGCAGCATTGAAACAGTTGAACCGCTGCTGAAAGAATTAAACTAAATCTCTGAACTAAGCATCCTTTTATTTACAGTCCGGGCTGAAATCCTGTTGTCTGAAGCTGAGCAATGCCACTCTTTTCTGTAGCTGCTCTGTCACTGTTGTACTCAGCAGCTTTAATGTTTGTTGTTGGCTGGGTACTTTGCAGTGCTGTCAGGCAAGGTCTTGTTTTTGTATATGGGAGCACGTGTACATACCCTCGGACTTGCTCTTTTTATTCTGTTTTAAATGAACAGCAAAGAAAATTTTTATTAAGGGCGTAACCAGTTGGTTAAATGTATTTTCCTGGGCACCCACAGAATTCTGTTTTAATTTCATGTTTAACAGTCTTCTTCCAGTTGCAAAGAGAGGAACTCCTGTGGAGTTCTCTTCATGTTCTTCTTCTGCCAGCGAGCAACCCCTGAATAATATGGAAAGGCTCCTTTCATGGTACATACCTTGTCTTGAGCACTTCCCGTTTTTTTGTAGGGAGCGTCTGGTGCCACTCGGCAGTGTCATTTCATTGCCAGGCAGAGAAAAAATCAATCAAAGCTGTTGACATCATTCTTCTTTCTCTTACCCCAACACCCAACTGGTCTGTTCAGCTTGCATTATACTGCATTCCCACAGCTTCTGCTTGTGTGACCCATTAGGACAGAGCCTACTTGTACTTAACAAGAGTCTCTTTCATGCTTTATGGATCTCTCCAGGCCACAGCAGGACACAAAATAATCCCTTTTGCATTTGGTAGTTTCACAGTGCTTTGCCGGTGAAGATGAAATAACCTTTCTGAACGAAAACAATAACATCATCTCCATAAGCCTGGTTTTGGTACAAGGTAATTGTATCATTGTTTCTGCATTTTATAGAATGAACAGCAGCTTTTCTTTTTTTTCCCTAGCAGATCCCAAGATTTTAAGATATTAAAATCTGCCAGGAAAGAATTTTAAGTTTTTAAAATCAGTATGGACGTAGTTCTTCTGGTAGCATCTGCGAAGACTTACATGAACAGTCTCTTTGAATCACAACTTAGAAAGTTGAATTCAGACTTTGAATTCAAAGAGGCCAGAGTTTTGTGGAAGTCCATATGCAAATCTTACAGATTCACCTTTTATTTCTAATATAAAATGAAAGATCTGTGTTTCAGAAAGCTTGTTTGTAGACTACAATCTGCTTTGCACACATGAAACTTCCATCTGTGCATACCATGCGTATTCTGTAATGTTTTAGTTTCTGAAATTTATTTCTGACAAATATACTGTATATGGAAATCCAAGAAAGTGCCTTTTGCCTGTTCCAGCCGTGTACTCCAAGTTTCACACAGTGGAATGGGTTGAACTGGATTTGAAGGCTTTTTTTTTTTTACGACTGCTGGATAAAAAGATATCGGGGGTTTTTTATTCTCCAAAATACTAATTCTGGTACCTCTCTCAGAATGTCTTACACTAGAAGAATTTAAGCAGAGTAAATTGTCTATTTGTAAGGGACTTCTCAATGAGAGTACAATTTCAGATAATGGAGGTAGCTGCACATCCTGTTATACAAGGGCTCTTTTCCTGTGTTTGCAGGAATCATTGCGTGACCTTGCCCGCATTTGATGTTTAGCTGTGGGGTCAGGACTCTTGTGCATTCAGTTGTCATCACCCTCTTCTTCAAAACACACAGAGCCCTGCAAAAGGTCTCTCTGAGATCATACGATGGATTGAGGCTGCAGCTGAGGAGAGATGCAGTATGTCCACGGCTCTTGGTTTGGCCAGCAACGAGCCATGGGGAAGCCATGGCAGCCCATTACAAATGCTTTACTTGCTAGTGGGAGACAAGAGCACTGTGTGCAAGTTTGGGATGGAAAGTTTTGAGGTTTGGTCATGTCTACCTGCCTCCTATTTTAAAAAGAAAAAAAAACAACAAACCTAAAACTCCACCTTATCAGCTTGTACAGAAAGTCCTTTCTTCTGTGATTTTTCCTAAATGCACGGATCAGATGTTTTCTTCTGCTGGTTTTCCAGTTGTATAGAAAGCAATAAATCTTTGAGCTCTTCTCCCCCTGCTTATCTGTTCCAGGTTGTTGGTGAGGTGTGGGGTATCATGGTGTGTTTCCCCCAGGCTGACTGTTCACTCTTCCCATGTGCTGTTAACTGCTGTTGGATATGGGATGTTTTGATTCGGCAAGCTTTTTCTTGTGGTATGTGCAAGTGTTTTTCCTACTCGGGTTCTGAAGCCTTCAGTGGGTTTGTGGGAAAACGCTTCTGTATACAAAGCCAAATGAAGCAAAAATTACTCTCCCTGTTCTTGTTAGTTATGCTTGTTCCTCTAAAACTAAATAATAATGATCTTAAACTCAGGTTGAGATTATTAAGTCCTTATGCATGTGTGTGCACACTCGTGATTCTGCTGAAGTGTTATTTATAGTTGTATAGCACAGATGACTGCTTAAAAAAAAAGGAATAATGAACATGTTGTGGATGCTGGGTGCATGGTTTTGTGTTTTTATGTAAAAGTATTAATCTGCGTGGTGTTCTGCAGTGCAGCAGTACTCCTGCTTGTCAGTTCTAGCAAAGCAGGAAAAAATGATACAAGCATTTAATACAGGGACCTAGCACAGGCACCTTAAACTCCTGCTCACTCTTTTAACTCTCTCTGCCTATGCTTTGTTTGTGTGAGTTCCTCTACGCTGCTTTAGTTTTGTGTCTTGGTGTGTTATTAGTCTGGCAAGAACATGAGTGTTATAAGCCATCTTGATACAAGGTAATGGTGTATGGATAAAACACAAAACACAGTGACTTAATAGTTTAAGAGTGAGCTATAACTATTATTTTAATACTAAATACTATCCTGAGCTAAGAGAAAAGAGGGAGGGAGTAAATGCTTTCACAGTACTATCAAATACATTGATACAACAGCCCCTGTGGGTTGATAGTGAGGGAGGTAGGAGCTGTGTCTGCCCTCCCTCTGTGGAGGTTGTCACCAGCCAGGGTATCAAAGTGCATTACATGCATGTGTTGAGGAAACTCTTCTGCTCCGAGTGTAATCTTTCCCCTTGAGGGCTACCTGGAGAGAACAGCGCATTGCAGTATTTGACTTTGGGGTTCTCAACACATCATCAGGAAAACCTACTTTTCCACCTGACGGCTGTCCTTCTGGCTAATCAAAGCCTATTGCTGCTCGGTGTGGTGCTGCCTTGCTTAGTCTGCATTGTCCTTCTTTTCAAGTTGAGATACGGTGCTGGAGTTCTTCTGTTTCCTTGCTTTCCTGCAAAATCAGTTTCATGCTTACCTGTTGTTTTTATTCTGTATGGAGGTGTGTGTATTAACATGTACAAGTGTTTCAAATGTTACTGAAATCAAGGTATAATGAAATAGACTTCAGTGAAACAGAGGGATTTGTGGTGCTGTGATGTGAACAGCGTATGATTTGGCAGTTGATTGCTGCTGACTCCTGTTCCAAGGAAGGAAAGGGGTGTGGAGATTGACAGGAGAACTTATAATTATAACAAGGTGGCTGTTACAGAAGAGAAGGAATTCTTCTGTTCAGCACTGAAAGTCTGCAAGGTCGGGAAAAGAATGACAGCAGGATTTTAGGATTTAAAAAGTTGTCAGTCATTAAGCCTTATGTTGCTGAATACTACTGACTGCTTCTGAAAGCTTCCAGAGGCTCTTTAGTCATTGCTGGGCTGGGATTTGCAAGCCAAAATAGAAAACTTTTGTTTTCCTGGGTCAGTGTTGTTATTGAAAGAGAGATGAGGTTGTTTTCATGTGGGTAAGGTGCAACAGGAAAAAAGACCTTGAAATCTTGTTGCGGTAGCTAATGGCTGCAAAATACAGAATTTGGCAATGAAAACGTTTGTTTCTATCTGGAGATTTAATCAAGTACTGAATTAATCTTGAAGCTCTCCTTCGGAGATCCAAAGTGAAGATTTGGAAAGGGAATAGCTGGCAGCAGGAGGCTGGCTGAGCATTCGCTAGAATCAAACCAGAACCTTCCATTCCACCATATGGTTGACAGCTGCCCTGTTCCTATTTGTTGTGATTTTCTGTGTTACACAGGATTGATTGGTGGTGTTTAACTGCCTTTGAGCACTTGCATAACATTTGAAGCTGCTGTATTTTCCCTGTTTATCCAAACTCCACAAGTTCCATCTGGAGTGGGATGAAAAGCTGGTTTCACTCCACCCTTCCTCCTTCTGAGGTGACCAGCACCAAGCCTAGGGGTAGGCAGAGCACTTTTTAAATACAGGCTTGGGAGAATAAACTTAGATTTCATGTAGAAAGTAACACAAAACTTGAGGAGAAGTGCTTCAGAAATCCAAGTGTGTTAAGGTGCATGCTTTATCATGGACAGTAGCCTTAAAGAGCTGGGCAACTCTAAAGGGGAGACCTGAAGGAACTGCTAAATTATTTTGCAGTGGTTTGAATTTACTTCAGGCTGGGCAGGCTTTCTTAATTTTATATCTATTTCTTCCCCCTTCAACTGTCAGAGAAAAGTTGTTGAGGTAACAGAGCCTTTGGGCTGTGTAGCAGAAAGGGGGAGCAGTGGCTTCCGAAGGATTTTGGAAGTCAGACGCAGAGCTGTGGGCTTGGCTGCCTCTGTTCCCTGTAACCCCCACAGCAAATGCATGTGCTGAAAGTACCGTGATGCATGAGATCAGTGGTTATTAATATCGTGTTTTTGATATGAGTAAAAGTTTTATCTGGGGAGTGAAGTGTGTTTTGGCAATGAGCCCCACTCAAAGTAAATAATGTGGCCTTTGCGTCTCTCGTTCTGACCTCATCTGTCATTGTTTGTATTTGAACAGAAGCCCTTTATTGCTTGGTTATCCCACATCGTGGTTTTAGAAATTGCAGGCTCTGAGAAGAGAGATCCTTTCCTCCAGAAACTTCTAGATCATCTTGCAGGTTAAGTTATTTTTGATCAGAAAGGGCTGTAATGCAGGCTGTAGATATTTAGAGCTGCGTGTTCGGCTTTTTTGTTTATTTTATTGTAATTTGCCTTTGAATGGTTGTCCTGTTGTATTAGAGCTTTTTACAAGATGGAATTTAATAGCTTTTCTGATGATTTGGGAGCCGGCTGGGTGCTCTGAGTCCTCTTAACTGCTTTATGAAAGTCTGGATGTGGGTACCCTACTGTGGCTTGGTAGCTCTGTGGGATAAGTGAGACACTTCTCCACTCTTTTGGACAAAAGTCTGTGCGGTTGTAACTTTGCCCAGAAGACAGGTGCTCATCACCTCATGTCCGCCTTTCAGGAAGGGGCTGCAGAAATGACTGCAAAGACTTTGTAACCCTGGAGAAGCACCTGCAGGCAGTTGGGAAGAAGCAGAGAGGTTCCCCTCAAGATCAAGTAGGTAGAAATTTCCAGCCCTCCACCATCTCTAAACTTTCTGCAGTTCAAAGCCAATGGCTTTCTGCTGCTTTTTTACTGTGAGAGAAGCTCTTTAAATAGATTTGGCTGACTGTCAGGCTTAAAATCAAATGATTCAGATTAGGTAAGTGTTCACAAGATTTCATTATGCTGTTTTAAGAGGCAGTCCACTATAGTTTTATAAAACCCACAAGCATTTTGGATGAAGTTGGAGAGCTGCTTGCTGTAAAGAATATCTTTGTGCATTATAAAGCTATGCCTGACCCCGGCAGCGTGCAGAGCCTCACATTGGGATGTTTCTGCAGGACGTGGTCTCTCCACGCTCCTTGTTGGTCTGAGCAGTTAACAGGAGCATAGAGTGCCTTTGGCTTTGTTTTTCATGGGTTATTTGTTGGTTTGAAAAGTTGGTATAAGAACGTATTCTTTCTTCATAAAAAAACTTCCAGTTTTCTCCCTCCTGTCGCTGTAGAAGCTGTAAGCTGTCTGCTAGCTCGAAATGCCAACATTGCCACTTTAAGGAGCTATCTTCCCAAGAGACAATTTGGCCCATCAGTTACCTGCCCACAGTTTCTTCTAGTGGTTGGTAGGCTGTGCAAATACAGTGGTGGTGACTGAAATTACTGCAGTTTTAGTCAAGGATATGTGTTATCCCAGTTTCCTCAGTGTTTTGTCTAGTCCCTTCAGTTTTGGTTTCCATTATCTTGAGGCG
This sequence comes from Mesitornis unicolor, assembly GCF_000695765.1. Lineage (NCBI taxonomy): Eukaryota > Metazoa > Chordata > Aves > Mesitornithiformes > Mesitornithidae > Mesitornis > Mesitornis unicolor. The sequence continues at coordinate 19,734 of NW_010166918.1, forward strand.
GTCTCAGAAATGGCCTTCATTGTGTCTTCTGGGAAACCTGTCGTGTTTGCCACAGGCTTGCTGTACTCTTACGCTCTAAAGAAGTACATCTGTGGTTTTGGGAAAACTTCTGGTTTTAGTCTTTGGTCTGAGATAATTTTCATAGAGTCATAGAATCATTTGGTTGGAAAAGACTTTTAAGATCATCAAGTCCAACTATAACCTAGCTCCACCAAATCTGGAGTTAAACCATGTCCTTTAGTACCATGTCAGTGCGTCTTTTGAACACCTCCAGGGATGGTGATTCACCCACCTCCCTGGGAAGCCTATTCTAGGATTTAATCACCCTCTCGGTGAAATAGTTTTTTCTGATATCCAGCCTAGACCTCCTCTGGTGCAACTTGAGAACATTTCCTTTTGTCCTATCACCTGTTACTATGGAGATGAGACTGACCCCCACCTCACTACCCCCTTGTTTCAGGTAGTTGTAGAGAATGAGGCTCCACTCAGCCTCCTTTTCTCTAGGCTAAGTAATCCCAGTTCCCTCAGATGCTCCTCGTAAGTCCTATGCTCCAGACCCTTCGTTGCGCTTCTCTGCACCCACTCCAGCACCACTCCAGCACTTCAATGTCCTTCTTGTAGTGAGGGCCCCAAAACTGAACACCACTTGAGGTGCAGCTTCACCAGTGCTGAGTACAGGGGAAAGATCACCTCCCCAGTCCTGCTGGCCACACTATTCCTGATAGAAGCCAGGATGCTGTTTGCCTTCTTGGCCACCTGCGGACACTTCTGACTCATGTTCAGTCAGCTGTTGATCAATACCTCCAGGTCCTTCTCGTCCAGGCTGCTCTCCAGCCACTCCTCCCCAGACCTGGAGCACTGCATGGGGTTGTTGTGACCCAGGTGCAGGACCCGGCACTTGGCCTTGTTGGACCTCATGCGAATGACTTCGGCCCATCTCTTCAGCCTGTCCAGGTCCCTCTGTAGAGCCTGTCTATCCTCAGGCAGATCAACACACTCACCCAACGTAGTGTCATCTGCAAACTTACTGAGGGTGCACTCAATCCCCTGGTCCAGGTCATTGATAAAGATATTAAAGAGAATTGGCCCCAGCACTGAGCCCTGGGAAACACCGCTTGCGACTGGCTGCCAACTGGATTTAGCTCCATTCACCACCACCCTTTGGGCCTGGCCATCCGGCCAGTTTGGTGGTCTTTACTAGCAACTCTTAGCCTAAAAGTTGGCTAATTACTGTACCATCAGGTAGGTGGAAATGTTTCCCTGGTGCCTGAAAGATCATTTATTATAACTTTGTGCCGAGTCTGAATGTATTTTCTAACATGGTCCTAGGGTGTTAGCCTAAGGTTTCTGATACTCGCAGCTTTGTTGTAACTTTACAACATGCACAGTTCCTAGTCCGTGCAAATAGCAGAATGAAAAATAAGGAAGACCAATATGAGACAGGCATGGGCATCAGTGGTGCTGTCAGTTCCTGGTTCCACCCTGTAGGCATAAGTAGCACAGAGCCAGGTAATTAAGCTGTTATTTAAGAGGAAGACTGACAAATGGGTGTAAGCTTGACAGCAAAAGCATCACAGGCTTTTTTTCCCTTTTTCTCCCAGTGTAGCAACTAAGACTAAGAAATTGCATGCATAAAGCAGAAAGTGTTTTGGTTTGGTTTTTTGGTTTGTGGTTGTTGGGTTTTTTTTGGTTGTGGTTTTTTTTCTTTTTTTTTCCCCTCTGTTGTCCCATTTGCACTATAGAAAAATTAGAGATGAATGAAAATAATTGTACCTTTTTGTAGTTATACTGTGTCATCTAGATGGGCAAAAGAAATCTCTCCAGTATTTCTGGCTAGCTAAGAATCAAAAAAAGAGGAGTCATCCTCAAGAGGAGGAAATAATCTCTTTGGTTGTGCACCACCTAACTTGCCAGGGATGTTCGCTCTTACTATCGCTGCCCTGTTTGCTCTTTTCTTCATCCAGCCTCATGGTTAATCCAAGCAGAAATTAGCAAATACTCTCGTCATTTCGGCTGCATGGTGGAAGCATGTTCTTAAGCCTGCAGTTCTGAAAACCTTTTCCCTCTAGAACAGCCATGGGATCAGGCAGGGGGCTTGTTCCTGTGCTCCTCCATTGTCCTGGTTTCACTGGGATTGCATCATAGAATCAGTTTTGTATTCAGTGTGATGTGAGTTAGTGGGAACAAAGTTGGTAAGACACTTCATTTTAGTTTTTGGCCATCACTGGTATGCAGTGATCAAGGTCTTCAGCAGTTTTGAGTGAAATGGCTGCAGAAACTGGGGGGAGCAAAAGCTAGGGCAGCTGACCCAAGCTGGCCAGAAGGATCATTCCTTGTGGATAGGTGAGGTTATAAGGAGCCATCTGGGTAAAAACTTTCACCAAGATCCATTGCCTTGGTCAATTCTTCCTTCTCTTTTGTTATGAAAGATATTTAAATAAGGGATTTAAAAGCCATTTCTCAACTGCTGAGGCTTTCAAAGGTGGTGTGGCATGTGAAAGGACAATTTGCCCTCAACACCATTAATCTGTTCCCTACTGGCAGAAAAGCTGGGAGGAGCTTGGGGTTGGGGGCAGGTGTCTCTTTCTCTAAAAACACACATGTTCACCTACTGAAGCTTTCACTTTGTCCTGTGCTTTGAGAGTTTCTTTGGAAATAGAAGTAGCAAAAAATAAGTTCTGGACCTGTGCTCTTATTTGCCAGTGTGATAAATACTTAAGTGGTTTTTCAGCCATACCGAGTGCTAAATGGAAGCATCTCCTTTCCTAAATAGGTTGTTTTAATTCGGCCATGTGCCTGGAGTGGTTCATCAAGCAATAGCCTAAAACGTTTGGTGAGGCTGCAGTGAGACAGGAGTGTCACACTTTTTGCCCCTAAAATGAAGAGTGGCAGTGGGGCCTCACCGGAGAACAGAGGGTGCGACTTGAGTTGTTGTGTTGCCACGTGATTGATTTAGCAAGCAAATATGAGAGTGAATGGGGACTTGAACTCTGCTGTGGTTCGTGTTTTGTAGAGTGCTGTGCTCTGCTGTTCCGAGGACAGACGTGGGTTTTTCTAGGCCAGAGCCACGTGCTGAACTGTGGCCAGCTTTGCTCTGGGGTTGCGTTGCTGGAGATGTGATGGGAGAGGTGCCCTGTGCTCTTCTCTTGTCTGCTGAGCCTGTCTCTGGGGACGGGAGCCTTTCCTCTTTCCTGAAGAAAGCTGTTGGCAAACAGCATGAATTCAAGGCAAGATCTAGAATGCTGGATGTCTCCTTTAGTATATACTCTTTATCTATATATTTAATATATTAATTGCTCTTTGTTATAACATTTGTCTGACATTTTTGTAAGGCTGTGCAACTTTTCAGGGATATAGTTAGCTTTTGTAATCACACTGGGTAGATTAACTTTGGGCCTCCTTCCAGTGAATAGTCTTCTTAATATGATAAAATTCGAGAACCTTAAAAGTCCTTAGGCTTTCTGCCTCACTTCATTGTGTCTCCGAGAGAATGTTTTGAGTAATGAACCAAGAGCATAATTTCTGCTTTTGCATCTGGCGCTCCTCCTGTTTTGGTCGTATTTCTGTATTAGTAAAATTTTCAGCAATGAGATTCCTGTCTCTTTTCTGTGAGAACAGTTTTCCAAAGTCTGGTAATACCTTTCCCTTTTACTTCAGATTCAGTTTTCTGAAGTCATGCCGAGATGCCACTGGGACATAAAGTAGCTACAGCTTTTGTATCTGCCCATCTGTTCTGGTTTTTGTGGCTTTTTGGTAGGTTTTTTGTTTGTTTTGTTTTGTGTGTGCTGATTTGGATTTTTGGAGGGATTTTTGTGGTTTTGTGGGGGGTTTTGTTGTTTTTTGTTTAATACAAGAGTTATGAGGAGCTGCAGTTGTCACCTAACATTAAAATGGTAAAGAAGGCTGGGAAACTCCCGTTGGCAATTCAGCTGTAGGGGTTTTCCTTGTACCGTTAAAACGCTGTTGGCTTGTGTGTGCTGTGGACAGGGGAGCAGTCTTTCCCAAAAACTTCTTTAATTGGAAACAATACCTGAAAATGTTTTCTTCTCACTTAACTGGGGAATTCTCTGAAGCTTGTGGCATCTATCATGAAAGTGTTGCTGCGTTGTCATTTCAGAGAATACATTTAGTTCCTTCTTTAGTCCTGTGGTAGGGACCGCTGACGAGCTGGCGCAGTGTCTGGGAGAATGAGCATGTCTGGAGCACACCTGCATCTGCTGACAGTCCTGCCCAGCAGCGGCCTGCCTCTGCCCTTACGACCACTGCTGTTTTCTCAGCAATTGCGTGTTGAGTGTTTGAAGTATGGGAAGGTTTGCTTTTTTCCTACTGATGGTTCATCAGTGGGGGTGGAAACAAAAGAGGATATTTTCATAACGAAGGCTGGTTTTTACAAAAATTCCTTTTTCCTGCTTGCTTCTTGTTACCCTTTTTATGGTAGAGCAGAAGTTAAGCGGGTCTGTAATGGATCCATAGGAGCAATGTTTAACATCCATTTTGGATTCATCGGGATTCTGTTTTGTAGCTGTTACAGAACATTGTCAAGTTTTTAGAAGTTGGCAAAGCGTGAAGCTGCCATTAATCTCCAGAGATCTGGGTTTGTCATCACTGGGTGGTTACCAGCTGAAGTGTTTTCCTCTTGTTCTCAGCTCTGCAGAGGCCGTGTCGCCAAATGAGCAAACTGAGCTTGCTCCTGTGAGCGATCGCGGCGGACGTGTGGTGCAGAGCTCAGTTCTGCTGAGCCTGTGCAGATGCAGGGCAGGCAGTAAGCCTGCATCGGGGGAGAGTCCTGGCCAGCTCGCAGTAGTCTTGCTGCAACAACAGGCGAGCCACAGAGCCTCTCATCTCATTCTGGTTCCAAGACAATAAAAATCCAAAGCAAAAATGTATTCGCTTTGTCATAATTGAGACAGCTGGGCTCAAAAAGTACTTCAAGTTTTATAGCCTATTTTGGGAGCAGAATCTTATTTTGAACTTAAAGTTCACTGTTCATGCTCACAGCTGTGCGTCTTGAGCATGTTTTGGGTTGTGTTTTCCATCTTCTCGTAGGTGCTGTGGAAAGGAGAAGACAGAGTGCTTGGCTCAGGGGTTTTTGGGAGTGAGCACAAAGCCTGCTTGCCTCAGCTCATTCCATGCCGCGTTCTGCTCCATGGCTGCAGCGCAGGCTTAGCCACTGCACCTACTGCAAGGGATGTTGGTTTACGGAGATCCTTAAATTGTTGCTTGAAACCAAATTACCTCACACAGTATGGTTGGCTCATGGTTCATTAAGGGATTGAGCAAAGAAAGGGGGCTCAGGCTGAAATTGCTTTGAAATGAATCCCGTATCCGTTCAGCGCTCAGGAATGCTGCGCGACGGGCATGGGCATGGTCTGTGTCTGCAGGCTTGCAAGCACATCTGAAAATTTTGCATGGCACACTGGCAACTAAGAAGAATATTCATCTGTATAAAGATATTTGCCTGCCCTACAGCAATGCTGAGACTTCGTTAATATTTTTCTTGAGTTTAATAGAAGCACAAACAAAATATTACTAGAAAGGAATAGGTTAGGCTGCTGTAACACATTCGCAAATGTTGAGGAAGTTCTTGCTGTGTTTTGACAGGAGATGAAGAATCCATGATTGTGTGGAAGGTGATACCCTGGGTATCTGTGAAGGCAGATCGTTGTAGAGAATTGTTGTAGAGAATTACTCTCTTAGTTCATTTTTGCTGATGCACAAACTCTTTGTGCCTATTTTGTAGCGACTGCAGTTAATACTGTAATACATGTGGAATAGTCACCTTGCTTTATACCAGCCATAGTCAGTACATTCAGTTGTTATGTGTATAAAAAATGAGATAATCCTCAGTGTCATTAGGAATATCCCTGGGAAATACTATACAACTGACTGTAAATGAAATACAGGTGGGCTACACTTACAAGAACTTTAAAAACCGTTTTGCCACAAATCTTGTAGTTCCTGTCTTTAGGGATTTCTTAGGTCAGATTCTGTTTTACATTTCCTGTGAGGTGAGGAGAAAAGTGAACTTGTGGTGGGAAGAGCAGTTTCTGTGGAACGATTCTTCCAGTTTCTTCAGAGGCATCAGCATCTTTTGGAAGACATTGTATATCCCATGTGCCTAGATGAAGTAACATTTTATAGAGAGAGACATCGTTTCTGATTAAGAAAACCGTGGAGACTGTTTTGTTCTGGAGAGAGCTGTGGGCTGCTGAGTCCAGGGAGAGCGTTGTGCCCTTGTCCTTCTCGTTGTCCAAGTTCAGTGCAGAATCCCAGCTCTAGGGTGGGCAGTGTGCTAGGATGCATTCACAGCTTCACAAGTCCTTGTACTACTCTTTGAATGACTAAGAGATCCTAAAGAAATACAGTGCTTTAGGATTGTAAAGGATACCTATGAAAACTGCCATGGAGTTCGCATGAATGTTGTGGTTTATTTTTTTTTAACCTAACTTCCTCCTTAACCTTTCCAACATACTCCAGCCATCTCGCTCTTACATACTTTCCTCAGAATTCTCTGTTCTTTCCCATGTTGTTTTACTTTTTGGGTGGAGGAAGGTTTGTCTTTTTTGCTTTGTCTCAGAAGATTCAGTGTATTGTGGGAGGTGAGGCAACACTGGTCTTGGCAGAACACCACAAAACCAAGAGAGTAATTAAATGACGCAAACCTTTGATTATTTTTCTCTCTCAAGCTTTCTGGCACGGCTGGGCATTCCGATTGCAAAAGGAGGATCAGGAGAAGAAACTTATAAAGCTCACAAGCAGAACTAGAAGAACTGCATCAGAGACTTTTTGCTACTTTAAAGCTCTTCGCTCTCGAGTCCTGGAGTTGCTGCTTTTTCCCCTGTGAGGAGAATGTCTCTTTCATCACCCAAGACAGATGTAACTGAGAGGGAGCTGCCAAGGTTTTGTTTTGGTTTTGGTTCCTCTGCTCCCTTACTAATTGGATTTTTCCCATCTTCTGCAGGAGGATTATAAAAGGATTAGAGAGACTGGGATTTTTGGGGTGTGGGAGGTTGCTGTGGTTTTTCTCCTTTCAGTTCTGGGACCTCCCTGATTTGCCGTTTGTTCCCTGAAGTCACTGCCTGGTTGCAAAAGGGGAGTAGCAGCAAAACAGATGAACTTGCACGACCATGGATTCCTTCCCTTTGCAAACTTGGTATGTGGCTGCTTGTAAAAGAGGGTTTTGCATACATAAGCATCAAATGAAGAATAACATCCTGGGCTGCATTTAGAAGAAGAAAACTGCTTGTGTCCTGATGAAAGGATAAATTCTATTTGAACTCTAATTTAAAGATTGGATGTTGTTCCAGTTTTGAATTTTGGTGAAAGAAAGGAAGGGTCTGATCAAGTCAAATACTCTGCCAGCCTGAAACTGCATCCTCTACGGCTGAAACTGGAAGATGTCTTGGAAAAGAAATTACTTTTCTGTGGGCCGGGGAAATGTACAGGGCATGTTTACTCCACGAAATACAACCTCAATAGCACCCAGTAAGGGTCTCAGCAATGAACCGGGACAGAACAGTTGCTTCCTGAATAGCGCACTGCAGGTAAGAGCCCTGAATAAAAGGTTTTTTCTGTCTGTGTCCTCTGTCTGTTGCAATATTTTCTTAAGCTTGACTGTGCAATAAGTGTAGCCAGGCTTGGCTACATAATTGTGGGCCTAGGTAGAATAAAGCTACATTTGGCAATGCAGATGAGTTATAGAACAGCTTTTTTAGTTTTCATGTTTTCCTGGTGAATTTGACAGCATTAACATAGTCATCACTTAGTGTACTTGAATCTCTTGTTTGTGTAAACTTGTAATATGCCAACCGAAGATGAAAAGATATGTAGAAACTTTGTTTTAAAATAATAGACTGTTGCATAGCTTGCAGTATGTCTACTCACTAAAAGTAAATGTAGCTTTTTTGTTGAACCAGTGAAGTTCAAGGTTTGAAAATACCTATACAAGATCCTTTTTCTGTAGTCCAGTTTTCTTTCTAACTTCTGATTGGTAGCTTTGTTTAGATGATTGAGTCTTTACCTTTTGATTTAAAAGAAAAACCTTTTCCTCTGTCAAAATGTAGTGGAGTGGTGTGGCTGCTATAGCAGTATTGTCACCATTTGGGTATTCTGAATGTCTGACAGTTGAGATTCAGTCCTTCTGGCTGCAGGGTTTAAAACCCTTTCTCCACATCGGTTTCCATCCCTTCATACGACTTGTCTGTGTAGCACAGACTGTGTCACTGTGTGTTTGGTTTTTGATTGTTTGGTTTTTTTTCCCCTGTGGGCACGGTTAGGTTCTCGAGTAACTTCAGGCTGCAAGATACCCCCTGATGCAAATATACAAACAGAAACACCAGCAACCCTCAATAGGCTTAATATGCCATGAAATACAGGAGCAGGTACAAAGAGAATTTATAATAAGAGAAGTGGGGTTTCCAGTGATGTACTCAATTAATTGCTTCTGTGAAGCTGTAAGGTGTAATGATTGGCTGCTCTCTAATGTGGAGTCAGTGAACGTAGGTCAGAAGTAACTGGAGCCTAACAGCAGCTGCGTGCCAAACTTGAAGATGAAAGTGTATGACCTGGCCTTTAGTCTTCTACATAAACCGTTTTATTCAAAAGCTCAAGAGAAGAGAGGATGCCAAAAATATTTACAGTCAAAGCTGAATTAAAAAAAAAAAGCACGATGGTAATGATTTCATAAAATATATACTTCTGGGCTTTTTTATCTTAATTTTTTAACATTCAGTGCTAGTCTGAGAGGCTCTTTAATGTTACAAAAACACTTAAGAGTAAGGAGCAACAAACATTCAAGATAAACTCCAGGGGCAATTACATGGAAAAATTGGACTCATTCCTCAATGTTATTTTTTTGTCCTTTTGTGAAGTCTGCAGTAGTTCTTCAGGAATGCTGTGTCTAATCAGATGGTTCCAAGGCTTGTGTTGCCTCCCAGGCCCTTAAGTATAGGGAGGGTCTTGAATATAAGCACAGCCATGACAATTCTTAAGTTTTAGGAAACTTTATAGGTTAAATATTCAATAAATGTGTTTTAAAATAAATTAATGAAATTAAATTTTAGGTCGCCTTTGTGTGCTATGGTTAGTTAACAGATTGTTCCAGCTGAAAACACTTCTTGAAACCAGCACAACTTTTTTCAGAGTGCTGATTTTCTCCAGCCAGTTGCTCTGGACAAATTCATTGGAAATGAGAAGTTTTGTTCCTCTGTTAGTGCCAGGGAAACACTGAGGCAGTCAGATGCCGGCCTGGACCTTGCTGCGCTGTCCGGAACCTGGCAGGACGCGATTTAGGTCAGGGCTTCTTTCAGTGCAAGCTTCTGCCTCCTGAAAGGCTGGTGGCTTTGAGGCTTACAAGAAAGTCCGGTTGTTGTTAGTTGAAGGTGAAATAGCCAGCACCAGCTGCATTTATTTATAACGCGCTGATTGCAAAATACCTCAGAGATTAGGTTTCGTTGTGATTTTACAGGTATGAATTTAGATCGATGCCCAAGATTGCACAGATTTAGTGGTAAAACTTAAGAATAAAACTTGGTGCTGTCACAGCAAACATTGCCTCTCCCTGTTGCTAGCAGAACATACAACAGCTTGCTTGCCTTTATAGGCTGTGACCATACCTGGTGTTACCTCTGTACTTGTCCTGAGAGAAAGGTATGACTGCACACACAGGTTAGGGTTAGAAGGCTGCCAGTAATCGTGGCATGTGAATATGCTTACTAGTGATAGTACTGGGCATGACAGCTTTTGGTAATCTATAGTTCTGCCTTGCAAGAACCTGTTAATATGCTGGTGGTGCTCCATTTTTCCAGCATTTGGGCTTTCTGCTCAGAATAAGACTGCTTAGGAGGTGGAAGGATGGACAGGTTTTCTCCCAGCGGTCGGTGGGGTGCCCTTGGCAGCCCTGCCCGGCCCCATGATGTGGCTGCACAATGTCCCTAGTGTCAGTGCTGGGAGCGGTCATGGCAAGCGCTGTTTAAGCTGGCTTTGCCACAGGGACAAAGCAGCAAGTTTTTTAATCTAAAAGCACGTGGCAAGAAGTTCAGAGGGATGTCCTACTGTAAATTAATGTATGGGAATGCTACAGCTGAGAAAGAAAGATGAAAATGTCAACTTGCAGTTAGATAAATGGCTTCCTGTTTTAATAGTGATGTTCACTGACATTAGTGTATTTCTGGGATTATTTTTCATGTGCAACTGTAATGAGACGTTTATGCAGTATTTTATATTCTATATTCATAAAATTGACTGTGCCCTTTTTTGCGTTTCAGGTTCTCTGGCACCTGGACATTTTTCGCCGCAGTTTCCGGCAAATCACAACGCACAAATGTATGGGCGATTCTTGCATCTTCTGTGCTCTTAAGGTAAAAGTTGGAAATAAATTACAAACAATTATTTAAAAAGTTGAGCAGGCATGTTTCTGTTATTTGTTTAATATGTGTAATCAAACTTGTATCTGGAAATCTGTGAGAGCAAGGTTAATCTGATAGGGACTGGCTCAAGACACTTATGGTACTGTTTTCAAAATACGTTCAAGCCAGCAAGTTGTGGAAATAGTATAGGTAAAGTTTCAGATAAAATGACTTATCAATGCAGTGCAGATCATTGTGAGCTTCCATGTCGTTTGAAAGATCAGTTCAGCCAGTAGAGCGTCAGTTTGCTTTGTTTTTTTCTAATTTATCATTTGGTTTATAAGCATCATACTGAATCCAGTGAGCATGCTCTTCAGAAGCTAACTTTGCTTCAGAGCTACTTTAAATGTCAGCATGGAGAAGGCTGTTTAGCTTTGAGCCTTTCTGTTCAAAACTGTTGGTTACGTAAGACTAAAAGGTATTTTCTACTGTAAATATTGATGCCTGCATTAAATGACTCAGCTCTTTGTGGTCTCTGTTTTAAAAAACATCAATTCTGTTTGTAGATGGAAATACGGTGGCTGTCATAAATGCTGCCTGGACAGTAAGATCTAGACACTAACTCTAATTCCGAATACTGTTATGTACTTGAGTAAACGGTGCAATCCTTCATCCTCGTTTGTCTCTACCCATTAATTTTTAGTGCTTCTGGGTTTTTGTGCCCTCTTTTCTAAGTTTTGCTAGATCAAACCCATGGCTCCCTCTAACCTTGTGGGAGATACGAGGGTGATGCAAACACGATGAAAATACCGACTTTCATCTTCCTGAACAGTGATTTTTCTTTCCGACATTGGAACTGAGGCATTTTCTTTGATCACAAATGAGTTGTAAAATCCAACTAAATGTATCAGTTCATTGTGGGAGAATTTATGATGTTGTGAATTCCGTGGGCAGTAATGAAAAGGACAGACAGCATGTCGTATAAATATGGCAAAATAGAAAGTGCAGTGTTTAAATTAAGATCATCTGAAGATCACAGGCAGTATTTATAGTGTAATTGCTGTCTTGCTACTCCTGAGTGACTACAGGTGCTCCCGTAGAGGCAGGCTTGAAGAGAGTTTAGTGAGGTTTTGGACTGTTGTTGAGGGGTTTTCCCTTGCAAAAGAAAAGCGAAGAGGAGACTATTAAGGCATGAAAGAACGTAAGTCACTTCCTTCTGAAGGGAAATTTATCTTAGGACATTATTTGTTGAAATGATGACACAGGATGATATTTACAGCAGTATCATCAGAAGAGGATATAGCAGTGGGTTAGGAACAAGACAGCACATCTGAAGTGAGACATACAGCTATCTAGACAAAGAAAAGATGGAGTAGTAAATGTATCCCCTTCCTTATAGGAAAGTGGCAAGACTTAGGCATGATCTGATTTGGGTTCATTAAGTTCAGTGGGATAAATAATTTGAAGCTAATTCTTGGATCATACCCCTGAGTGTTGCCAAGTGATTGTTGGCCACCTTTGGTAGCTGGGATGAGGGCAGCAGGAAAAGGATTTAGAAAATTTATCAAGAAGGTCAGTTTTTGCTGTTCCGAATTTTAACCAAACAGCAAGAGACAGCAAGGAAATACCAGATCAGACAGGTCCTGCCATATGAATGGAAGTAAACTGAACTCTGAGGCAGTTGGGAGGTTTTAATGTGAAAATAACAGTTAAAAGTCTTTTCCTGAATGGGTATACTGAAAAAAAGGAGGGGAGGGGGAAGATGTTATAGGAAAATACAGATGAACCTTTGTGGAACTGGTATGCAAAGATGAAATCTGAGCAAAGATGCATCTGGATTAGCAGTACCAGTATGAGAGGGGAAGGCACTACAGTGAGACTGGAAGATGGCAGGATATCTGTATCATATGTATTAAAGCAGACATTGGGTTGAAGAGTGTTTAGTTTTGTTGATAAAATCCTTGCTTTTGATGTCTTGCTGAAGGGTACAGTATGCTATTATAAACTTGGAAGTGACAGGTAGAGTGTCAGAATTCACAGATTATATGCTGCAGCCATATGGTCATCTTTTAAATTAAGCAGCATTTGAAGAAAATTGCTGCTCTCTCTTCTTGCTCCCAGATATCTGTAAGGATTTTTTCGGTTTGCTTCCTGTCTGAAGTTCTTACCAATGCCATGCTTAGGCAGGAGGTGTTGATGTTGCACCAAATCCTCTAGTGCTTTTGCGCATTTTAGAAAACTTGTATCTGGTTATGTGCAGGATTCCTATAGCTCACAAAACCCAGCGTGCAATGAAAAACTCTGAAGAAATGCGTGAACGAATAGAGAATTATCTGTACAAGTATTTCTGAATACGGATGGTAAGCAATACTTGATAAAGCAAATAAACTAATTCCAACTGGCTTTAATCCAAACCAAAATGTTAGTGTTTTCTTTACCTACAGTCTGTTCTCCATGGGTGATTTCAGTGTGTTCTGCCCAAGCCTATTCCAGAACCTTCAGAAAGTTAACAGACACCTATTGTAAAAACTATACAGGAGAAAAAATGCATAGAAATTTGCTTGTTAGAAGTTACAGAAGAGTTTTACTTCTGGTTCCCTTTTGTTCATAAAAAAACCTCACAATTTTATGTTTTTCTGTGGGTGATACTGTGACAAGTTTCTACCTGTATTCATTTGTGTAAAATGTTGATGTGTGTACATGAATATTTGAAAATTTCCCTCCATTTTAATTTTATCAAGTCAAATAATATTATAAAGGTGAGTAATAAAGGGTGTCACTTAACTCTAGGTGAAATTTGGGATGCAGACCTCCCTTCACTCCCCCCAAAATACCTCTAACACCCGAAACCTAGGTTGTCTTGCATGCAACTGAAAAGGTAGGGATATTAAATGATGAAAGTATGCATGAGGGATAGCCACAAACTGAGGGGATGGTCACTTTCATCTACACCTCGAGCAGGCAACAGAGGTGTGGGGAAAAGGCTGTTTAAGGTACTCACTTGTTCTGTGCTGCCCTCTGGACCAGTATTCTCAAACTGCTCTTTTTCCCTCCTGCGGAGGTCTGGCACATGCCATGTGTAAACTTGTATCCCTCAAATGAGACAATGTGTTTCATATGCACCTAATTCTGCAAGCATCACCAGGAGCATGTGTCGTGTCCAAGTGCAGCAAGATCATCCTTCCCTTCTGCTCATCTCTTCCTCTGCCCCAGCCCTCCCTTCGGCTCTGGAAGCCTTTGACCAGTGTCCTGCCAAGGGTAATGCCAGCTTAGCCTCCAGTCTCTGACATCCTCTTTCTCTTGAATCTTGCCTTAGGCTTTGCTAAGATGAGGGAGAAGTTATGGCTGGATCCAGTGAGGGCACAGGAATTTGGAGCTCTGACATCCATGCTGACATGTTCAGATTCTGGCCTGGGAAAGGGGCAATACTTGGGGGGAAGCATCTACGTCGTGTCCCCCCTCCGCTGTAGGTCCCCGTTACGGGGTGCCTGGTGCCTCCTATGTTGTGCAGAGAGGGTTCATGCTCTTCCCCTGCGACGTTCTCTTCCCACTGACTTTAGAGGAAGAGAGTCTTCACTAAGCTAAATTTAGTCTTTGAATAACACCAAAGAAGTTGTATTTTTTCCACGCTTTCTTGGCTTGCTGCAACTGCTTCTAAGGATTCTGATGTCATGCACAGTATTTACTGTAAGTGCTCAGCTAGCTCTATAAATATGATTTTTAATTTTAAATTACTTTTTATAAAATGAGAGATCACAGGACAGTGATGTCATTTTTTTTTTTTGGTACCACATTGAAAACATCCATTGCAGAAATTCTTGAAGCGATCTTAAAACTTGCCGTGCTACCTGGCTGTGTTTATGTGGCTCTGAAATGAACCTTGAAATCATTCCAGATACATGTTCATCGGTTATTTGAAGGAACCTTGCGTGAACAGCTATAAAAAGGCAAGGGAGAGCTGCAGACTGTGCTGGAATCCCAAACGCTGTTCCTTAAGATGTGGCATTATTTAAGTGTTCTTTTTCGGTATGCACGCTGTCCTTACTGCGATGTGGTTTGCCTGCTGTAGCACTGGAACAGCTTTTTGATTTATTATTCATGTTGAAGTCTACTGTGTTCCATTTTATTTTCATTTTTCTAGAGCATGACTTTGCTTTGGTGTTTATCACAGCTGGAAGAAGGCAGGAAGGGGGAAATCCGTCCACTGTGCTGAGTATGCCACAGAGAGTTTGTTCTCCTTCCAGGGATTGTACTGGGAGCTCCGCAGTGCCAGGATATAGGACAGAGTGGGTTTTGTAGTTTGCAAAGAAGAATGCTCTATTGATTGATAAATTCCAGCAGGGCTGGTCTCTTCTGTAGTTCAGTCATGTGCAACAAAAGCAGGAAGAATGAGCATTTTCTGTGTTGAAATGGTGTTGTTTTCTAAGGTGGTGTTTTTAACTGAGAATAAAGTATTACAGCACTTTAAAGAGGTGGAAAGGCTGTAGTTCATGGTTCTGATCAGCCACTTAATTGAAGTGGAGTGATTTGTTAAGAAAAGTTCATTATATGGTTGAGACAGTAATAGGTTGGTTGCAAAGATTTCATCCTCTTGTTTTGTGGTTTTTTCCAAATCAGGGGAGTGTTTCAGGATAAAACAGTAGTAAAAAATAGATAAAATAATTACTTTTATTGTTTGAACTTTCTTCTAATTTTTATCTGGCACTTGCGGTTAACTGCATGACAAGCTAGGAGCAAGTACAGTTTCCTGAGTTAATGAACTGGTAATTGAAGCTTCCAGATGATGTCTGCCTCTTTTGATCTTGATCAAGCAGTCAATAAATTGTCACCCAGTTGATGTGGATGCTGTGTGATTTGGGTTTCTGTTCCTGACACCCTCCTAATCAAAACTCACAGAAGGTATTTGATTTTGGTAGTAGCTAGGGGTGCCTGACTTTCCAGTCCGTATTGGGGACCTTATGTTAATGTTCAGGGCACAGTGCGAGTAGAAACGGAAGAGAGACTAACAGAAAGGAATAATGGAAATCTAGGTCGATTTGTTATCAGACATGGAGGTTTGGAAAGACAAACCCAGATAGAGCCAAAATTATTTGCACCTTTGAAGGCAAATAGAAAATGAGGGAATGTGGGAAAGAAAAGTGAGCTAGTGGAAATACTGTGGGTGGAGGCTGATGTGACTGAATGGGCGAAAAGTGGTTTTAGCATGAGAATTTTTATTGAAACAGGTTGATGTACTGAGTAAGAGGGTGCACTGGGAGAAGAGAGTGGTGTTCTGGATGAGAGATTAGGTACTGTAGACAAGGAAAAAAAGTAATGAATCAAATGGAGTAAGAAGGGCATGCTCTTGAAATGGAGAGAGCTTAAAAACAGAAAGAAAAAATACTGTCACAATTGAGTGACAGCAAGAGTAATGTTCGTATGTTGAGCAGTGAGAGAAGATGGAGACTGGCCCGGTTCGTGTTTGTAGCTTTTGCTAAAAGGCAGAAACTGTTACTGTAGGGAATTCTAAAGCGTTTGGAGGGAACGTATTTTGTTCTTTGAAAGAAATACCACAGTGCTAGAGCTGCAGCAGCATCCCCATCCAGAAGGAGCTTCAGCACAACGCTGGAAGAGAATAAATAGTTCTGGTAAAGCTGCCAAGGGCAGAACCCAAACCTCCAGTGCATGGACACTGATCTCATTCAGTCACCGTTGTCTGTTGTCTTCGGCCATTGATTTATTCTTATGCTAGCCTGCTTTTGCATGCTTGATTAAAAAGTCATATGCACATGTGTATCAAGTCAGGGGTGTCTCATCAGTATGGTTAGATACACATCGCAGATACCCCAAAGAAATTGAATACTTCTTTCCTAGGGAGACAATGGGTTCCAAGCAGTGTTAGAGATAGTTTGGAGCAGATCTTGTAAACTGTGGGGGAACTTGCAGATATTTCAGCTTCCAAATCTTTAAAATTTAAAAGAACCCTAAAATGTCAATCCCATTAGTTACCTCAAAGAATAATTGCTCTCTTCATTCTCTAACCAAATGGAACAACTCATTTGATGATCAGGCATGTGAATTTTAGCATTCTGAAATAGAAAACCAGGTTTTAACTTGAATAGTTGTGTGATAAAAGTTCCTTGTCTCAAACCTTACGTTGTTTTTCTTTGAAGCTTTAGAAAGTTTATGTTGGTCTCCACGTTTCCCAAACTGCAGGAGATGATTCTGGGAGACTGCTGACTCTGCAAGCCTTTATTCTGACGTGTGTTCAGAAGCCCAAACCTGTAGGACAAAGAACACAAAGCTTCCAGTTACATCACTAGGAGAAAGCCTCCTGAATGGTAATAGGCCCCCTGAGACTCTGCAGTAGATTGCCTGGGATGGTTAAGGAATTTCCGGGTTTGGATGCCTCTTGAGAAGCAAGCTGGTGAAAGATCAACTGTGCAATTGTAGTTGATCTTGACTTAGTAACTAGAGAAGGACTAGGACTAAATGGACTTTGACAATTTATTCCTCTTAGAGAATGCTTGTGCTTCCTAATTCTGCTGTCTCTACTGCTCTTCCCAGACCTTGGAAGATCTGTAAGGAAGGGGATATATGGAGATGGGCTTCTTTTTTATACAGACCACGGGAATGCAGTGTAGCCAGAAGGCATGCTTCCTGTCTCAACAATTCCTTGCTCATGGTGTTCACTGTCTTGGCTCCTAGACTTACCAACATACCAAGAATAGGTCATCAGTGTAGAAATGAAAGTACTGCTGCTAATTCAATACTAGTAATTGCTCAGATTATTAAACTAATGTATGGTTGGGGTTTTGGGGGGGATTACTTTTTTTGTTTTAGTTCTGCATCCTTGATTTTAGGTACTGAAAATTCAAAGTAGGAGAGACTTCTCGTGTTCACGAAGCTTTTAGCAGTATGTCTTCATTTTGGTGCTGCTCTTAGGGATATGCTCGTTTGTGTTGGAATGGAGCCATCGAGGAGATCATCATTGTGAATGAATGCACTAATGGGGTTTTCACTACCTTCAAATTCAGGTGAAGAAGCTTTTGAAAGAGAGCAAAGTTTGGAAGTTTCAGATATGAAGTTTTCATTAAGTTCCAGAAGCAGTCGGAGAAAAGGTGCCAAGAAAAAAAGGGCAGAATCAGCAGGGCTTTCCTGGTTGGCACCCAGCTGGCTCTCAGACCTGGAAGTGTAACAAATATGTTAGCAATTAACAGTATCACTCAAGGGCAAGACCTGGAATTAACGAGAGAGATCTGACTTAGATAACTTAAAGTGATGAAACTGCAGGAAATGCCACACCTGTCCGTCTAAGGCTGAGACAAGAAGGACCTGTTCAGGAGAGCAAAAACCTGCCTTGAAAAATAAGGAAAAGGGGAAGAAACCCCGTACCCCCCTAAGGAAAAAAAAAAAAACAAACTCACAAAACAAATGAATAAAAACCAACCAAACAAAGCGCAAAACCCAAACCCCTCTGTGTTTGAAGTGCTTTTAACTCCCATTGAGGTGCTTTTGGGGCTTACTACAAGCACTGTGTTCCAGTGTGCTCTAAACTGCACTGTGCAGTGATGTGATAAGATTTGATCTTTATTAGATTAAAATGCACAATTACTCACTGGTTTTAAGACAATTTTTCCTTGTAATCTAAATAAGACTATACCATCCTGTGCTATGTCACTACAGATTTTAGGAAGCATTCTTCTGCATAATACTGAGACCTTTCACTCTTTGATTTTACATATTAGAATTCTTCACATAATTCTTTGATATTACTGAATTATTTCTGTTCTGTGGCTGTGGTAACAAATGTCACAGTTGTCTGCTCTTTATTTAACTCTGCTCTTTATTTAATGAAAGGGGTTTTTTTTGTTTTAATTTGGAAGGCTGTAATTATTTTGTGATTAAAAAGAAGCAGGATCTTGTGAAAAACAGTTTCTTATAATCGTCATGATCACTTTTTCCTTACTGAATCTCTTTATGTTAACTCGTAGGTATGTTACAGGTAAAAGTAAAGCAGGCTATTTCTTTAAAGATCAGCATTTAAAATAAGAGATTTTGTTTGCTTGCTTCTGCTTTTGCCTAGTTTGAAACCTGCATTGATTCTCTCCTCTCCACCGAGACTGCAGAGCTGTTTCAGAGCTCTCCCTGAAGTAAACCAGGTCCAGTCCGTCAGCTCCCTGCAGTGAGGTTTTGTGCCAGTCACTAGGCGAGTGCCTCAGTTTCCAGGTCTATGGAAGTGAGATTGATGATAACCAGAATCAACACGTTTCTAAAGCACGGTTGTGAATATTTTCAAGTGCTCTTAACTTGTTTAATCTAAAGTGCTGAAGCAGGATGGAATTATGTTTCATTGCTTTTTTTTTTTGAAGTCCACCGAAGTGAGAATATTTACTAATGAAACATGAAACATGCTCTGTTATCAGAGTGACAGAAATGGGAATCAGGGTTAAGTACAGAGACTTTGTCATTCTTCCCATTTTTATATCTGTATATATGAAAGGTAACCGAGGAGCGGTATAGTCTGTAGTTCATGAAGTGTGAGACTTGCTGCCTCACAGCTGTCTCTTCATTACCACTTTCCTCATCAGTATTTGATACCCTAATAAAGGCAATATTTGGAAGAGCTATAGGCTTCAGCACAGTGGGCCCTTGCCCATGAATGAGCATTATAAGGACTACCAAAATAAAAAGGAGAGAGATGTGTGTTTTACATCTGTATTAGATAATACATCAGCACTATAAATTGTACTGTTCCTGTGGCCAGTAACGGCAGGGGGACGGGGGGTGGGTTTGCTGTGGTAAATTGTACTGTTACTGTGGCCAGTAACGGCAGGGGCACGGAGGTTGGTTTGGCTGTGCCGTGACAGCTGTGTTCTGCACTCTCAGCTTCCTTCAAGCACCAAGATTGCAGTTTGGCAAAGGTTTCCACAGTTTACCTGCTTGTTTCCTGATAAGAAGCAAATAAGAATAGTTGAAGGAGAGAAAGATTCAGATTATCTGGAACACGCTGCTCAGAGAGGTTGTGGAGTCTCCTTTGACTTTGAATGGAGACATTCAAAACCCGCCTGGACGCCTTCCTGTGTAACCTCATCTGGGTGTTCCTGCTCCGGCAGGGGGATTGGACTGGATGAGCTTTTGAGGTCCCTTCCAATCCCTAATGTTCTGTGTTTCTGTGATTATTTATTACTGATTAATATAGATCCTAAGTAAGTTACTTGGAAGAAGCTTTCTGTAATTAAGAGAGAAAGTGATACATGAATCAACATCGCTACAGAGTCTCAGTATATATTTGAAAGAAAACCAAACTGGCAAATGAATTTGAGGCTGGCTTTCTCCTTGTTTGACGAAGTTTAGAAGGCAGAGAAGCCAAGTGGTGCACAACTGAAAATCATCCTTTTTTTCCTTGCAGTAAGAATGAAGCTTTTCTGCAACCTTTAGGGGAATGGTAAGGACAGTCTTACAGGAAGGGACAAACAGAGATTGACATTGATGAAGATGGTTACTTGTCATATGAAATGAAGTAGAAAGTAGAGCAGAGTGGTGATGGAGACAGAGTGGTCTTGTGTGAAAATAAGAGCTAGAAGTCTTTGCTTAAACCGAGGATCTTGAATTATACAGAATTATATTCCTGCTTTTGTAGGAGGGCACATTTAACTGTTCAGAAGATCTTTTCGATATCTCACACACACATGTACGCACATACACACGCACATTAAATAAAAGTGGGCTTTTGATCAGTTGGGAATATGAACTGAGCTTTCATGCATACCTTACCATTTAAAGTGTGGGTTATATCTTTACAGATCTACTCGTATTTATTTGCAAATGGTTACCCAGATGACCTGTGAATTACAGTTAGGAAGATGCAGGTTTATGGCAACAAGTGAAGAGCTGTCCATACGTAGGATCTGCTGTTCATGTTTTGCCTTTTGCCTTTTCCCTCCTGCGTCCTGACCCAAAAATAGTAAAAATTCTAACCCATTTCTTGGACTTACTGGAAGGCAAATTCCTTACAGTGTGCAAGCAGCAGGTTGTGGTTGTTAAAGGACTAAGACATTTGGATAAAAGTTCCTTGAAAGAGGCAGGAAGGTGGCATGTGCAGGAAGAAAGATACTGAGGTGAGAGTGCAAAAGTGAACTGGTGAGGGAGAAACAGGAATAAAAAGGGAGGAAATGTTGGTGTCCGTTGTATTTGCTTCAGGAATCAAATTTGAAGGAAGACCCAAGGGGAACTGACACTGAGGGAAATTTACCCCTAAGCTCCCCACCCTCCTTTGGATATGTGAAAGGAAAGGAAGAAAAGGATTTCAAAAGATGAGCTTTTAGGATTTTCTTTTGTATTCCCTGTGTGTTGCTTGATCAAAGTGACTTAAAGGTTTGTTGTTTGTTTTCAGGTAATTTGAGTGACGTTTTGAAAATACAGTAACTTAAGTATCATTTTGCTTTCTTCCTAGGGTATCTTCAACCAGTTTCAATGCAGCAGCGAGAAGGTGCTGCCTTCTGACGCCCTGCGCACTGCTCTGGCAAAGACGTTTCAGGATGAGCAACGCTTCCAGCTGGGCATCATGGATGATGCTGCTGAATGTTTTGTGAGTGTAACTGAAAGGTGGCTTGGCAGGCACAGATGCGAACCCCCGCTACATGATTATTTTTTTTTTCCTTTTCATTTACCCCCTCTCCAAATTCCAGCAGACCTTTCATGTGTGGCCTCGAAAAGCCCACAGAGAGATTCCAAAGCTTGAAGTGATCCAGTGAGGAACAAATATTTGATTTGAGAGCCATTGCTAATGGTTTTGAAATGGAAACATCAGTGTTACCCATTTTTACAGTGAGGGAGTGTATCTAATACTTGCAGTCTTAAGTGTGTCTTGAATATTAATTGTAAATAGAATTTGTACTGCAAGAATGAGCCACGATTCTAGTTTTAAGGATCACCTCAAATGATCCTATGCATGGTCTATGCATGTCTTGTTTGCTAGTTATTCTGAAATTGTGTTTTTACAAACTGTAGCTAAGGGAAAGTAAAAATAAAGAAATAAACAAACCAAATACAACCCAGGACAGTTGTTGATGTTTGTAAGTTGAGATAAGCAGCAGTAAAATGGGTCATCTCTCAATATTTGTTACTTTATTTGTAATCCATCTGGCATTTTTTTTTACGCTGGTTATCTCACCAGTGTTGTTGGGAGATAGCATTTACACAAATCTTGCATCCCTAGGTTTATCCACCTGCTTTCTTTTTATACTAAAACTCTTTCATGGCATCTGTTAGGTTAAGATCTTTTTCTTACCCGCATTTCCTCCTTTTCCTTCTTCAGTGTCCTAAATTTCTTTAATATAAGGAGGAGGTATTTTTGTCTTGCTAACCTATTGGCTACTTCCCTTTTTGGAAGTGATGGTGTCCATAGGGTAGCCCAAGTGTGATTGTATCCTACTTGGTTGTTAATAAATATGTTGATTCTTAACCAGAGTACAATCATACTGGATTTACTACTGCAAGGTAAAACTTCTCTCAGGTAAAGCACCTATCAGAGTGGAGTCATTGTATATGTTAAATCTTTCATTTCCCATACCTACCTAATTTGACACACTGTAAGAGATCACAGAAATGGGAGAAATGTATGTAGCTATTGTAGTTCTTCTCTAAAACTAAGGGGACTGATAATGGGCTTGTGATAATCCAAAGTATTCTGTGTTTGTAGAATACTAATATAGCAAAATGGTGCAGTTAAGTAAGCTCACTTAAATGGAAGTAGATCATACCAGTAAGGCTTCAAAGCAAAGTAGATTACATCAGCCTACACAGGAGCCCCTGTGAGCACAGTAACATCAAATCTTTGTATGCAGTCCAGCACTTGAACAGAGTTCTGTATGTAGTAGAATATGGGAACTTTTAACTTAGTTTCTTCCTTGAGAAAGCTAATCTAAATAGCCCATCTAATACTGCTGTGGGAGCTCCCACGAGGAGGTTCATTAGGTTAACCGTACAGGCACAAGGACAGTTAAAATGGGTCCAAGTTCCCTTTTTAGGTTGAGCTTTAAGGCAGAGATAATTCCATGGCTTTTCACTTAGTTAACCTTTTCAGCCCTAAAGGCAGAGATTTAATTTAAATGGCAGAAGAGCTTAGATTCTAAAGTTCAAGGGAAATTGTACAGGGTCAGAGCTCTTTTGCCTAATAATTAATATTGACCTGCTTATCGCAGGCCTATAAACCACCCAGACAGCTCATAGTGATAGTGAAAAGTGTCAGTAGACTTCTGGCACCCCCAGATCACTGTTGGCAGCAGTGGGAGAAGAGGAGATCTTGGGACAAGAATGTGTGGGAACTTGAAAAAGAGATGGAGTTATGTGAAGTATTATCTAGGAAAAGTTCAGTTTCACGCAGAATTTAGTCTGCCTCTTCATTTATCTGTTTTCCCCTTTTCTGATAGGCTGTATCTTATCTGTCATATTTCAGAGGCCTTGTGGACTGTAGAAATTGATTCAGGTTACTTTGATTGATGAGGAGAAGTTAGTGGCAACCCAGTGGTTTTAAAACTGCAGAGATACTCTTCCTGTTACATTTGGTCAAATTCATTGATGCTTGAGAACTGGACAGTATAATCAGTGACAGAATCTTTAGCTGTTCTAGTACATAAAGTATATGGTTACCTGACATAGCATTTGAAATCAGAAGTGGTAGCCATTTTCTTCTATATCAGAGAAATGCCAACTTCCTTGTTTTCTAAGCAGCTTTCAAAAATTTGCGGGAGCTTTCTGTCTCTAAATAATGCTTATAACATTATTGCATCTGACATGCTTTTGTGATTTATATTTTAACTTTTGTCTTTGTTTGAAATTATGTGATGGTTATTTTTTCTTTCTCTTCTCCCTTTGGCTAGGAAAACCTGCTAATGCGAATTCACTTCCACATTGCAGATGAGACAAAGGAGGATATTTGTACTGCACCACATTGTGTTTCCCATCAGAAGTTTGCCATGACCTTGTTTGAACAGGTGAGGTAATGATACACGCTTTATACAAGTCACCAGTTCTCAAGTTTCAGATTTTCATTCACAAGACATGCATTGTCATGGTAAAAAGATACAAGCAGAAGTGTTGCTGTAGAAATGCATGTTTAATCTTGTCAATGTATTACTTTTTTTTCCTCTTTAGTGTGTTTGTACAAGCTGTGGTGCCACCTCTGACCCATTACCTTTCATCCAGATGGTACATTATATTTCCACAACCTCACTCTGGTGAGTTGAAATTTTTACAGGGAAGAGAACTTCTCCTTTTTTATATACTGGTATTGCAGTTTGATCTTTACCTTCACAAGATTAAATGTCCAGAACATGGTTTATTCAAAGTTGCTGGAGCTTTGATAACTATGATAAAGTACATGAGGATTTAGTGGAGCAGAGAATATCACTTTAGGCATGGATCAGTGTGTCTACGTGTTTATGATTCTGAATCTGACAACTGTAGTGGCAAGGACTCATGTACATTTTGAAAGACCTTAATATGTGAACAGGTGAGTTAAGAAGCAAGGTAAGAAAAATAAAAAATAGTTTATGCTGGAAAGGACCTATGGGCATTTACTCCATCCTCCTGTTCAAAGCAGGGCTAACTTCAAAGCTGGACCAGGCTGCTCGGGGTTTTGTGTAGCTGAGTTTTGAAAATGTTCAAGGACTTCTCTGGACTGCCTGTTCAGTCTGTAACCACTCAGTATGAAACTTTATTTCCTTATATCCATTCAGAATTGCCCTTTATGCATCTCTTGCCTCTTGTCTTTTCTCTGTTTGACTCTGTAAAGAGTCTGACTTACGTTCAGGTTCTCTGCTAGCTCTCTGCAATGTTGCTCCTCAGCCATTTAGTGCCCAGCCAGTCCTGCTGCACCAAGTGTGCTCTGTCCAAGGTGCAAGACTGTCTTTTCCTTTACTGAATTTCATGAGGTTCCTGTTAGCTCGTTCCTCCAACCTGTCAAGATCCTTCTGGATGGAAGCATTCAATTTCTGTATATTGACTGCTCCGTCTGATTCGGTGTCTTCTGTAAGCTTGATGTGGGTGTATTCTGATTCATCATCCGGATTGTTAAAGAAAATGTTAAATAACATCAGCCCCAGTATTAAACCCTGAGGAACGCAACTTTTAGCTGACTGCTGGTTTTGTCTTGATCCTCAGAGCCTGAAGGTCCAGCTAGGTTTTTGTCTGGATTCTCTTCTACTCTTGCCATCCACAGCTCCCAGTGTGGCCACAGAAACGCTGTATAGGTGACCTAGAAACCTTGCTAGAGAACAAGTTATAGTCAGTGCTCTTGGCTCCTCAGCAGAACCTATCATTTTATAATAGGTGATAATTAAGTAGGTCAAGCAGAGTTTGCCTTTGGTAAATCCATGCTGGCTGCTCCGACTCACCTCCTTGTCCTTCTTATGCTTGGAGGTGATTTCCAAGGAAATTTGGTCTGTCATAGCCTTAGGTACTAGAGTGAGACTGACCAGCCTGTAGTTGCTCAAATTTTCTTTCTTGGATGGACATAGCTCTTGCATTTTCTAGTTATTGGGGAACTTCCTTGGCCGTTAAGGGAGATGGTGCATAGAGCAGTAGCTGTAGCTATGCAGTAGTTTGTTTAAATGAATGCTAGAGGAGAAAAATCTTCTCTCTTAGTAGGCGGTTGCTCGGTTAAAAGCTGCTTAAATCTAGTTGAGGCAGGAGTCTGTTATTTGCTTCTGTCTGGAAATGTTGATATGAAAACTTCTTTGTTTCTTGTCCTGCATGTGAGATGTAGTTATGGAGCCCAAAACAGTTGTCTTAAACTGCTGGTTGCTCTTCTCACGCGACTCTCTTAAAAACTACCACTTTACCAGTGTATCAGGAGTATCGTAAAGCATTCCCCCTTGTGGCTGCTACCCGCTGTTCCAGCGAGCTGTAGTTTTTCTCTAGATCACCAGCAGACAGTGTGTATCGGAATATTATTTATTAGAAAAAAACATGAAAATAAATATGCAAATGGTATTCAGTATTTAATATCAAATATCTCAATAAATCTTAACTCACCCATTATTTTAAAATCATGAATAAACAGTGATACATTTATTTGCCTCTTAAACCATTTTAAGCTCTAGCTTGTCAAACATTAATATTCTTGGATACTTACTGTCATCTTTCTTTCAACTTGGACAGTGAAATCAAGTGGGTACCATGATATTTTTTTGTCCACAGTTTTGTTATTAATGATGTACTTTACTGTGCCACTTAGTAGGGTTGTGGCTACTGAAGGTAAGCATTTTGAAGCTAATATTTAATTTTGAAATAAAATATTTACCAAAATGCTAAAGCTTCCTTTAAAACATAATTTTAAGCCAAGCTAGAAAGAGTTTCTATTTTAAGTTTTTCTTGTTTTCTTTACACAGTATTGTCGTGGAAGGTGTAGTAATTCACACTTAATTATGTGATAGATTTTTTTTCTGTACTGTAGTATGAAATATAAAAAGTGTTGTGTATGGTTCTTTTCGTAAACTTTAAGTGAAATATGTATTTATTTAATGTGGGCTTGTGTTTTTATTTTGTTATTAAACTTCTTGTTTTCATGCTTTCTCTGTACTGAAGCAATCAAGCTATTTGTATGCTGGAGAGACGAGAGAAACCCACTCCAGATATGTTTGGAGAGCTACTACAGAATGCCAGCACTATGGGAGACCTGCGAAACTGTCCAGTTAGTATCCTTAGTTTTCCTTTCAGGGGGACGGGCAGGATAGAAGAGTTTTGGTAGATAACACTGGTGTGTACGTCTAACTCATGAGCATTTTCAAGGTTTAGTTCATCATAATGATAAAAATGATAGGTAAGCGAGTTTTCTTTGGATTTGAATTCAGTACCTATCAGTTATTCAATGAAGGAAGGGAGAAACTACTGATGTTGAGTGCTGCTTTGTCTAGACACAAGCAGTGAGACCAGGAATAGACATCGTGTTTGGATGGAAACAAAAATGAATATTTGGGAGAGTTAGAAACAACAAAAAAGATGATATGGGGGAATAAATTGGAAATGCTTACATTGCTCCCAGGGAACAATCCATTCCTGCCAAGCCTGTGTTGCTGCTAGAAGTACCGATCATAAGTTTGCTGTTCGGCTTCACTGAGAGTTGTTGAGGGCTCCAACAGTAGCATTACATGGAGCTGCAATCATGCTGCTTTCATCCTGTGGTGAAAGTTCTGGTATCTTACCTTAAGAAATGGAAGTGACAAAGAATTTGAAGGCTGCATCTTTTTGTAGGAGATTTCGGTATGTTGACAGTGGTTTTGATTAGCTAGGCTTTTTTGCATGGTGTTTCCACAGTTCTTCCCAGTTTCTGTAGTGATTATCTCTGTTGAGGGTAGCATGAGTCATCTGTAATCATGGCACGAGAAAAGAAGTGTTTATTTCTTGTAAAATCTTTTCAGCAGTACCGTGCTATGGCACAGATAGCAGAACTTTTGTACCAGTCACTGTAGTTATGTGTACACGATTGGCTGTTCTGCCTAGATAAGATTCCATTCAACTTCGTTTCTACCTATCAGTTGGAATAAACTGAACTGTTGACCAAACTGCTGTACCTGCATCATACAGCCAAAATGTTGGTCGGGGGGAAGAGAAAAGGACTGCCGCTTCCCACTGCCAGAGAATATCCCATTAGCGAAGGGTTTATAGTGTATCTGGGCACACAGCGCTATATGTATCTGCAAGAGCAATGCCAAAGGCAGGAATCATCACAGAAAATGTGAGGAAGTATTGAGCATTTTTTCTGAGTGAGGTTTGCTGTTCAGAGTGTGGAAGAGATTGACCAGAAAGTGTAGGCTGTAGTTGTTGAGTGATGACTGGCATTTAACCACGTAAAAGCAATTACAGTACATGTCCAATTGGTAGTCTCACACTGCTATTCTTAAAAATGTTTTGTTCTACTGTGTGGTAAAAGTCTGACAAAACTTGGCTGAATTAAGTCCATGTATCAGTTGGGTTAAGAAAAATACTTTTTTTTCATGTAAATATAAAATGATTTTATTTTTTTTAAATCATAAGGGCTTGATTTCTAAAGCAAGAGTTTGATATCATGTTTTACCTTTTAATTTGAGTATGTCCAGATCCAGGGCTTTAGGTAGGTATGCAAGAAGAGTTATCATCAAACTTTTTTACATCTTGATTAATGGATAGGGCTTCACAAGCAAGCTTGTCTCTGAGAAGTACTCTGGCTAGCGAGAGAAGACTGGCCAGTCAATAAGCACTGGTAGTTATCTAAAAAGTAAAAAATGGGAGGGGAGAGGGAAACAGGAAATAAAAAATTAAGAACTGCTATGGGTTAGTGAAGTATCTCTTATTCTCCTGATCTTCCAGCTGCTACTCTCATATTTATATGAATAATGACCTAACTATCCTGTCTGAGACAAAGTGCTTGAGGTACCTTGTAGAACAACCACCCGATCTGAACAGCAAAGCAGCACCTCGAAGGTTTTTCTGACACTGTCATATAAAGCATCAGTCTCTGGAAATACCATTTTAAATCAGAGATTCTGATCAAGAGAGAATGAGCTTTCCCTCCAGCTCCTCTGAATGTTCTTGGAATCTTTCATATATGCTTACCTTTTCTTTTTTAATAAGCCTACTTCTGTGGTATACCTTTTAATCATTATCAGTAGTATGAGGAAGAATCAGCAGTGTTCACTTTAAAACTTGCGAATGCCAGATACAATCCTCATCTGCAACATAAGAAACTCGTATCTTGATAATGAGCATATTTTATCTGCTGTGTTTCACCATTATCTCTCTGGAACACGTGCTTTTGAAACTTGTACTTGTTAGTGTCTTGCCCTAGCACTATAATAAAAGGATTATATTCAATGCTGTGTTTGATTTAAATCCTCAGAGTAACTGTGGGGAAAAGATCCGTATTCGTCGTGTGCTGA
This sequence comes from Mesitornis unicolor, assembly GCF_000695765.1. Lineage (NCBI taxonomy): Eukaryota > Metazoa > Chordata > Aves > Mesitornithiformes > Mesitornithidae > Mesitornis > Mesitornis unicolor. Next base: position 47,980 of record NW_010166918.1, read on the forward strand.
TGAACTCTCCACAGATCATCACCATTGGCTTGGTTTGGGACTCGGACCACTCTGATCTGGCTGAGGATGTGATTCACAGCCTGGGCACTTGCCTTAAACTGGGAGATGTGAGTTTTTTGTATTTTGACACTACCTGCAAACACAGTCTTTCTCATGGTAGTTTAGAGTAGTGGACTGAGAAAAAGAAAAAGTCTCCACCTTTACCTTTTTGCTGTCCATAAGTAGAGGAATCGAGGGCAGATCCAAGAATCTGACGTATTTCTGAGTATTTCACAAAACCTGTGAAAGTACTACTGTAAGTGCATAGTCTTCAGTTTTTGAAATGACTGAAAATTAAAAACTGCTTCTGAAAACAAAGCTTGTCTGAATCAAAAAATGTTTTGAAGTGCAAGGAAATTTTGGATTGGGGCTTGTGCTATTTCTGTGAAGATGCATAAGTACTCTTTCATTTTGAAGGACATAAGTTTATTTCCATTTCTTTTGAAGAGAAAATGTAGTTTGGGATTGTTTTTTTTTTTAAAAAACTTGTTTAAATTCTTCTTTCATTGAAGTGTGTGGTCGTAACACGTAAGAGTTATTTATAACTGAGCATAATATATTTATAACTGTGGTGGTGGCTGATACTGTGTGATTGAATGATAGATTGAATTAAGTAGTGCTTGGGATCCGGAGGTTTTTTCCCCTAGAGGAATCACTTATTCTACAGTAGCTGATGCTTTAGAACCGAATTATTGATGTAACAATTTGTAGCTGTGTCTTATTGTAGCATTGAGGTATTACATTCAAGTAATAATAATAAATACACACACACACACACACACACATGTCTGTAAACAGAATGCATTGGCCAGTGTATAGTGTACCAAAATCAGTGCAAGTTTGCAAGTTAATGGAAATGTGATTATGAAACAGTGTGATCCTTGCATAGTAAAGCAGTAATGCACTAAAAAATGAGTCCCGTGCATTTTTAAATAAAACATGGTCAATGAAATAGTCAGAAAATAATTTTTTTCTGTAAGCTGAATTCTTTTGACCTACTGATGTCTTCAATTAATCTTTCTTGTGATGTTGTCGTAAGTTTGTCTTTGCTTAAGTCGGAAGACATGCCAGCTGTTCGCTGTCAGAACTGCTTTGTTTCTACAGAGCAGAGAGGAATGAATGTTTTAAACAGTATTTGATATAATCAGCAAGCATGACAGAGACAATACGCGTTTTCAGAATAGAACCACATTTCGAATTTTGAAAAGAGATTATATCATTGCTGTAAATGTCCTCTTTTGAGCACAGTCACAGTCTCCAAGACTGACTCGATTCTTGAGCATCTGGTGAGTTGGTAGGAGTCTGTTCCCGGTCTGTATCACTGGATTTGCTTAAACATTGGTTAATTACTATAAGTATTTATTGCCTTGTTTTCTCTTTTCTTAAAGTAAAAACCTGACACGTCTCTGTATTACTTTGAGGTCTTCAAACATAAGGCAGTATGTAAAATTCTGGGCATTTTATTAATTTCTCCTTTCATTTTTCTTACCTTCCTTCTTGAAGCTCTTCTTCAGAGTAACTGACGACAGAGCAAAACACTCAGAGCTGTATTTGGTGGGAATGATCTGTTACTATGGAAAACACTATTCTACCTTCTTCTTCCAAACTAAAATCCGCAAGTGGATGTACTTTGATGATGCTCATGTCAAAGAGGTGAGAAAATAATTGTTTAGAAAAATAATGTTAGAAATTTGTTAGCTACTTGTGTGTAGATCCATGCTGGTTTTCACAGGTTTTGATAAATTTTGGCTATTTTTCCACTCAAGATCCGTAACTCTGTTGCTCTTTTTTCTGAAGGAAGTAAAGCATTCTCAAAAAGCGTGCCATAAATCTCAGAAGCCCTATTCTTAGTTCTGTTCTGTTGGCTGCCCGTCTTGCTTTTGTGCTGTTGTTTGAAAACCTGCAGTTTGCTTGTACACACATCTAACGTACATCTCTTTCCTTTGCTGACAGGCGGTATAGCTATTTAGTGCCTGCTTTTTGGATTCTTTCTTGCAGTTTCTAGACGCCAGTCTTCCCTGGTGGTTGCTGCAACAAATTTTCTGCTTCTTCTGTTAGTACTTTTTCTTTCCCTTTTCAGCAGGCATGAAGTCCTTAACGTTAAAGATACCAGTGCTGGGATCTTGGCACACTGTTGTTACATCCCATTAGTTTGTTTGGCATTGTTTCACACCACTCTCCTTTTATTCCTTGTACTCGTGGAAGCACAAATATGAGAGGGGAAAATTTTGTCCTGTGGTCATGCCAAGCGCAGTCTCAGAGGGAAAACTCTAATCCTTGCATTTGTTCACAGTCTCATTTCTCTGCAGCAAAACTTTACCAAGGATAGGTACTGCACTGCTAGAATACTCGTATATGGAGTGATTTTTTTTTTTAAATAGGTGTTCATTGTATTAGATGAAACCTGTGTTAGTACATGGGGAATATTTTTTTTAGATTAATATAACTGTATGAATTATTGCGTGGCCTATCAAAAATGCCTGCAGAGGTTCTGTAGCAGAAATATTCACACACCAGAGCGATTTAGCTTTAACTTGAATTTGCTGTCGTGCTGTTGATGTCTTTTATTGTTCATTTTGTTTATTCTGATGGATTAATTAAGAAATCTTGTTAACATTCTTTTTTTTTTTGATTGATGCAAAGTTAGAGCGTTTCAGAGGATGAAAAGCTTTTTATGAAAATATCTGAAGGAAGGATTGTTTTTGTAGTCTTATTTTTAGGAGGAGTTGTAGTTTGTTCATCCATACAATGGTGAATACCTTGATTTTTATTTGGGTTGGTTCCAGGGTGTTCCAAGGGTGTGTTTTTGACCAACTGGTGACAGAAGTTCTACCTTTTTTTCAAATAAGGTGAATCTCAGAAAGAGGAGTGGAAATGCCAACTTTAAGAGACAGTTTACTTTCAGTTATATTTTAGATTTTAGATCCCTTTTTGATGAGTTTTCCAACATGAGACCTGCAGTCAGAATTTTCATGGTGAGTCCAGTGTAATACTTGGATGTAGAACATGTTAAAGAGAACATCAGCAGAAAATCGAACTCTGAAAGAACTACGGGGGGGAGGAAGACAGCTTATTATAGAAAATGATGATGGAAAACCTTTCTTGTGCGTTTTTGTTGTTGTTAATTCAGATTGGTCCAAAATGGAAAGATGTTGTGACAAAGTGCATAAAGGGTCATTATCAGCCATTGCTGCTGCTGTATGCTGATCCCAGAGGAACTCCAGTGTCAACACAAGACTTGCCCCCTCAAGTGGATTTACAGCATTATAGCAGGACTTGCTATGATAGCGAAGACTCCGGTAAGCAGTTTGGACTCTATGGCTTATTGTGCTGTAATGCTGCATGTGAAAAGTTTCTCTTCCGTTTTGGATGTGGTTTTTTTTAGCAGAGGTCCTTGTTGCTTCTCAAAGCTGGTCTAGAATTCCAAAGAGGACTTCCACTGTTTCATCTTTGGTCCTCTCTTGGATCGGTCCAAGACTCTGTTGATTGTTTGGGCAGTAATCTTTTCCAAAAACGTTTGGAGAAAGAAACTGGAGAGGAAAAAATACAACAAAACCTACCACAAAACGAACTAAAACCCCCCAAAACAAACAGTGAAGGACCTGTTGTGGCATGGACATAGAGAGGAACAATAGCTGATGAGTTCAGCGACTTAGTTCATAAATCCATTAGCGTTTTTAACAGGAAAGGAATGAAAGCAGAGATGCACGAACACGTAAAAATTAAAGGAAGCTGCAGAATTAAACTCAGGAGGGAAGTTAAGGGGAAGAAACATTAAGGAAATGTCATAAAGGAGTCCTTTGCTAGGGTGGTAAAGGGATGTGGGAGGAAGGGGAAGAAAACTGCTTTATTAAAAAGGAGAGAGGACAGAATCAGTGCAGCTTATCTTCAACCTTTGGCTTGTCTTTTACTCAGATAAAAAGATACGAACTAACTTGTGGGAGAGTGAAGGGGAAAGGATTGGCAAAGGCTCATGCCCATAGATCATGTTTACTTCTTCATTTTTCATGGTCTGTTTTGCATTAAAAATTATCTACAGCTGTAGATATGTAGCACTTAACATCTCAGAGGCCTTCAACACATTGCTGCTACTTGAATTCTTTATTAATGGTAGTCCATTGAATTAGGAAGTTGTGTCTTTCAGACACAACAAGGTCTGCTTTCAGACACAATAAGGTCTTTCAGAGGTTAGAACTTGGTCTGCTTAAGGTATCAGGACAGGCTGTTGGTTTACTGAAGTTCTGGATAATTTCGGATATTTTGTCACACCGTGGTGGGTGGAGGCCTCATTTAAAGAGGAATAGATTCACACAGAGTGAAAACAAAACAGAGTCTAAGTTTTATTGTAATGGCTTTGCAAAGGAAGATTGTTTCTGGTTTTGGATGTTTGTAGAGAATACTCTGGATTAGAGATGGGTTTATAAGTTGCCAAGAACAGCAAGGCAGAACTAAAACCAGAAATACAGCCTTTCTTCCAGGACTTTAGCCTATTTATACAACTGTAATGTCAAGAATATTTTATGGTTTTCCTGGCTAATAGCTAACTTTATGCTTCCTGGTCAGTGAATCTGTAGAGAACATCTGCTCTCTCTTTATTTTTGTGTTGACAATCTACCAGTCATGAAATAAATTTCCAACTCTTCTTAAAATAAATGCAAATAAAAATACTGTTAAGACGACCTTCACTTCTCACTTAACAAGATGCCTTACAATTTATGAACCTATCTTCTGGTTCAAACAAAAAAAAGGAAGTCTGGAGGAGGGGCAGCAGGGCCTTAAGTGTTACAAGCACTTCTACAAGCTTCAGGTCAATTACAGTACTCTAAATTTGCCTTGCTGTTTTTCTGGTTGATCTCCAGGAAGTACAGAGATAGCCCTTCTGCTCATTGTCTCTGCAGTGTCTAATATTATTGTGTTCTAAAATGACTTCAGGAAGCTGAATAAAAATATATATATGTCTAAAGGTGTTTCCTTTCAGATAAAATTCAGAAAGCTAGAGTGAGTAACCTGCTCTCTTGTTTCAAAAACACTTGGTGAGCCTTCAAGGCTTACTCCTGTAGTCTGTGGTGCTAGATACCAAGTCTTGAGAATTTGAGCTTGTATGTTTGGTACTCTGTTTTTCTGTTAACTTTGAATAGTTTCCTCCGTTCCATTCCTGTTTTCTTCTTTCTTGGCCTCTCCTGACTTTTCTAATGGCCCAAAAAGATTTGACACTGCTTCCTTGATGTTGCTTCCTTCCCTAGGGAGAGAACCTTCCATCTCGAGTGATACCAGGACAGATTCCTCTACAGACAGCTATCCTTACAAACAGGCACACCATGAGTCTGTGGTCAGTCACTTCTCCTCTGACTCACAGGGGACAGTCATCTACAATGTGGAGAACGATGCAGCTTCACAAAGCAGCAGGGACACAGGTAGCAGATACTGTTCTATCTGTGCAATCATTGTCATTAAATGTGATGACTGTAGTGGATTCCAATGAAAAATTTCTCTATATGCAACCTATAACGAAATAGCGAACAGTGTTTAGTATCCTAAATGTTTTTTGTTTGTAATAAACCATTGGCATTCACAAAAAACAGGTAAAATTTTAAGTGTCTTTTTGACTCTTGTAGACTTGTATCTAGACAGGCAAACATTTACAGACATGTTTTCTGTTATCCACAATCCCACCTGCTCCGTGACGGAATTCTGTAAGTCGGAGTCTGTACAGCGTCATTGTACAGTTTGCGAAGTGTTGTGTGTGCCACTTACTCCTCTACGGGCAGTTACTTCACTTCAGGAGTTGCAGCTGTCTGGGAAAGGTGCTTTCGCCACCAGAATCTTCCATACTTGGGCACTAAGGACTTTCTGTGTAAGTGGGTGTTGGTAGTATTTACTGCACTGGGGAGGAGCATAAGATGATTTCCTGCCTGTGCCATGGAAGCAAATTAAATGAAAATCTGCGATGGGAAGACAATATGTATATATGTTCCTTTGGGCAGCTGAAAAGTCTGCCTGAACACTCTTCAGTTGAAAAGAGGTTAACTGGAAATCTGAAGGCTTAAATCTCCTCTATTATTCATGCCCAGATGACCCTAGTCAGCCTGTGTCTGCATACAGTAACTTCTAATGTGACTTACTACAAAAAGTAGTACGTGAGTTAAGTTCAAACTTCTCAAGCATCAGGACTATGATAAGCTAAGTCTGCTTGAAAAATTACTTTATTGTGCCTTAAATAGACTTTCTAAGAAGACATAACAGTTGAATCAGTAGCTGCTTGTTGCACCAGTGTCAGCAGCTACCCTACCACTTTGTCCTTTTAGTTGCAAAATAGTTGCTGTCTTGTATCGTGACGATGTGTGTGTACTTGGTTCATTTGAAACAATCTATGGAACAAATGTTTTTCATATCAAAATTCAGAAAAGATGTTTCAAGCTGGTTTTCTTCAGTACTCTTTCATTCTTCATCAGAGGTCCAAGTAACTGTAATACACGTTTTTAGATAGCTAGACAGTACTTTCAGTGTTTTAGCAAATACTTAACGCTGTAGGTTCCAGTCATAGTCCTAGGTAGCGTGAGAAAGAAAGGAAAGCTGGAGCAGAAGTTGAGTGATGAGAAAACAAAGTTCATTTTGATCTTCAGAATACAGAGAAGACAAATTTGAAAATGCTACTGAAATAATGTTTGTATAGTCTGCAAAAGCGTCAGAGTTACCCTGCAAAACGTGCCATGCAGAAGTTGGCAGGAAAGGGAGGGTAGGGGGATGGTTGCAAACACGTAAGCATGACGTTCAGCATGTAACCTTTTTGTTTTGTCATTTTTAGTGACTCTCTCCTTTTCTTTTTCTTTCTTCTCCTACTGATTCTATCCTATGTTATTCCCTTCAGCTTAGCCTGTCTCACCACCTGAATTCAGTTGTCCTTATCTCCCCTGATTCACCCTTAGCTTTAGTCAGTCTGTCCCCTTAGCTAGCCACCTGTCTGGGTGTTTCCCCCCTTTCTTTTTTACCTACCCAAAACCTTTCCAAAAAAAGTCAATCTGCCAACTCATACAACTGCTCAATCATCAAATGCTGATCTGTGGGGCTATAAAGAAGCCATCCACATTGACCTGTCAACTGAATCGTTCTGGGCAAGAGCAGGATTCTTCATTTAATGGCCATTTATCCACTACTCCAGCCCAGAAAATTATGGACCCTATCCCAGATCGTCCTCCGGGGAAGGACCACCATTGGGTTGTATGACCTCAGGCACCCGGGTGCTTCAGAATGGGGCATGAAGAGCGGCTGCATAAGCCCTCTCTTGCACCTGCCAACCTGTGCTGCTGAGAAAAATGTGCGTATTCTGGCTGCCCTATTCATGCAACTGAGACCTCAGTGGGAGGGAGTAGGGGGTGTTCTGTTTTAACCTGTTTAATTTCTTTCTCTTCACTTAACATATTCTGAGACATGCACACAACCCCTATGAAAACAAGCTTTTCCTTTGAATATCACTGTTGGCTAATGAAGCCATCCCACCTCTGAAGGATGCAATATTTAAGTGATACATTCAGCAGGGGACACTTTTTAAGCATATTATTGGAAACTCAGACACAAATCCTGGCTTCTTATTTTAGTGAATTAAAAAAAGAAAAGTAAGGTGTTAACTTATATTCTTGGGATTGTAGTTCTTATATTCATGCATTATATTGGATTTAGTTTTTGTTTCAAAGAGTCTAGGTAAAGACAGCAAAGTCTGTCCCCTGCAGACTTTTTGTTTCTTGACATCTCCTCCATGGCTATTAAATGTCCTGTGACAGCAGGACAAAAATTGTGATTTATGAAAGAAGGAGGAAAATATTTATGCGGAGCCAGCAGCCTTCATGCTACAAGGCTAAATTGGGGTCTAATTAGTCTATGCAGACCCTAAGCTAGCTCCAGCAGCACTAAATGTCTTCAAGTGCTCTAACAGAAACTATTTAAAGGATGCTAATCAAGCATTCCTACAAGACTGAAAGAACTTTAGGGGGAAAAATGTTTAGCTAGAAAAGTTATTGTTTCACTCTGGAGTGAAACACAAGCCTCCTCTGTCCTGAGGGGAAGCCACTACAAGGTATGAGTTAATACTGTTCTTTCAGTCTCTAAAAGATGTGTGGCAGTCCATGCTCTAAAGGAAAAAAAAAGAAATTCTCCCAAAGCACTGACTCATGCTCAGTCACCTGAATGCTGCACATTTTCTGTCTTCACTGCAAACATATCTCTCTTACTTCCTTAACTTGTTTTCTTTTATATAATCTGCTTGTTTCTAAAGAATTTGGCTACAAAATCACTCTCCACTTTGCAAATGAATAGGAGTACAAGTCTTGCCTACCTTCCTTTTGTTGCTTGGATTCCTTCCCCCTCATGTATTGTAGTGTCTTTTGAAGCAATTGTAGTTGAAGTGAATTATTTTTTTCAAGCTTTGAAGCTTCTATTTTGTGTGTAAAATCTGCTTCAAATGTTGCTGATTTTTATGTTAATTTCTAGAGAAGGGGAAAGGCTCAGAACAGCCAGCCATGTAGTCTGGGAGCTGTTAATCCACCATTGGGTAGTAGGGATTTTCCTTTCTTGTCATACTGTGCAAGATGAAAGTTGGTGATATAAAGGCTAGAGAAAAGTCTTTGTAGCTTATTCATAAATTCCCTTCTTATCCTGCATCTCTGCTTGGGACTACTCACGTGAGTAAAGCCATGCGTGTGTTTGTGCTTGCAGGTTTAGGACTGTGAATGTGTGAGAACCGTAAAATTACGAAAAGACAATACAGAAAATGTGTGAATTAAGAGTATTTGATATCACATTTGATGTGAGGAAATGGTGAATAAATTGTGTGCAAGAGAAAATACTAGCACTCAGACACATGAGCTGTAGTAAGGTAACGTTGTTGTGTGTCAGCTGATCCATGTTGATGGTTTGTGTGTATGCTCCTAGCTTGTGGCAGATGTGAATTAGCTGGCTGAGCCCTTGAGAGCCAACTGAGGCTTCTTCACTGTAAACTAAGCTAACTCGGATTACTTAGTGTTTGCCACAGGCAAAGAAAGTGCAGATGGACAGTTAGTGCAGAGCAGCTGGTGATGTGCAGTAATTTATTATTACATGGTAACTCACTCATGTGTTTGAGTCTTCGTTCAACAGACTAATGTCAAGCAAGCTGTCCTCAGGAATTTCCTGTTTTGTTAAAACTGAAAAAGCCTTCGGACAGCAAGAAAGTGGTGTCCTTAGCCTGTTAGAAGACAAGGCAGAGTCAAATTTCTCCCCTCCCTGTGGATGAGCTCTCATTATCCAGAGTCCTTGGAGGGGCTGTATTGCTCTTTTATCACCTTTTAAAACAGAACACACTCCCCTCCTCAAGACAAAACCAAAAAATTTGGATACAAAAACTTACCCAAACCTGCTAGTTAGCATTGGAGTGTCTGCAGCTACTAAGGACCAAGAGAGCCCTTCTGCTCTTAGTGTGCAGCACACTCAGTCCAAAGGCTCTTGTCATCTCTGCTGTGTTCTTCTGTCCTTCCAGGGCACCTGACTGACAGTGAGTGCAATCAGAGACATGTTTCCAAAAAGAGCTCGCTGGCAGACCGCAAGAGGAGTTCTAGCCGGTCTCGGCGAAAAGGAGACGAGGCTCAGTCATCAGGATACCATAGTGAAGGCAGGAGATGTTATTTTCTTTAAATATCAATATCTCTTTCTGCATGTTTTTAAGATCTCGGTGTGTACATGCATTTCGCTCCTTGTTCCTTACATATTTGTCTGTATTTTGTCATGTTTTTGCTTTTTTTTGGTTTGGTTTTGTTTGGGGGATGTTGGTTGTGGGGGTTTTTTCTTATTATTTTATTGGTGTTTTTTGTTCTGTTTCTTACTTTTCAAAGTCTGCATGAAGATGCTGCAAGTGGGGATGCTAGTTTAATCTGAAGTTATTTTTGTGGCTTTTGCTGTCTCTGTAAACTGCAGGAGAAACTTTGAAGGAGAAACAAGCCCCCAGAACTGCCCCCAAACCATCCAGCAGCACCAGCAGGCTGAGGGAATTTAAAGAGACAGTGAGCAATATGATCCACAGCAGACCACAACAGATTTCTCAAACCATCCAGAATTCTCCTCGTGGAGGGAGTAGTGCGGATCAGGCAGAAACACGACCCTCAAAAGGCCTATCTGCACACTCCCGAGACTGGGAAACAGAGAGCACCAGTAGCGAGTCTAAATCCAGTTCATCTAGCAGGTACCGGCCAACTTGGAGACCCAAAAGAGAGTCTCTGAATATAGACAGCATCTTCAGTAAAGACAAGAGGAAGCATTGTGGCTACACTCAGCTTAGCCCCTTCTCTGAAGAGGCAGGTAAGAATTTGAGAAGAAAGATTTCTTTCAGGATATATGGAATTTATAATCCTCCACTATCGAGTTTTGTTTAAGTGGGAAGGTGACATTTTGAACGTGGCATTTAGGTGAGTGGTGAGTCGTGTCCTTGAAGGCTAGATTCCGTGTGAGTATTCGTGTTGGACGTAGGATAACTCTGTTTGCTTTCTGTGTCCTAAATTTCACAGGTAAGGAAATAATAATAAGGGAAACATTACCATTTGAGCTGCTTAAACGGACACAGGGCTAGACTGCTAAGTATCTGGAAGTTCATCTTTTGGAATGGCCTTTTGTGTTGGTCTGGTTTGGTTTTTTTCTCTGGCTTATCATGCTGTTTTTGCCTGATGGCTCAGATTATGGTGTGGCAAGTACCTTGTGTATCAGTGCTGAGTTCTTGTGAGGATAAGCGGCTGGCAGCCAGTGATGATTTATCTGGGACCATGTTACACTGTAGCAGCTATGCAACTTGTACATAGAGACTTTGTCCTCAGCTTTGCTGTTCTTGAAGGTAATAAAATCTGCTATGAAACAACTTTGGGTATCTTTTGCTGCCACAGCCCCCTGCTTTCCTTTACCCAGTCTGCAAATGAATGTGAGTTATTTTGCTCTCTATCAGGAGGAGGATACTCCTGAAACTGTAAAGGGTGCGGAGAGCAGGTGTTTACCAGTTCCTCGGTTTTACGCTGCTGGAGATGCTGTGCTCCCGTCTTAAGAGTGCTTGAAGGACAGACAGTGTGTGGATGAGAAGGAAGAGGTTTGTGTGGATGAGAAGGAAGAGGTTTGTGTGGCTGGCAGGAGAGTTGTGGTTAGTGAGGATGCTGTTGTAGAAATCTGGGGTCCCGGGGACAGGGAGAGACAGGTGATACCAGCTGGAAGGAGCTAAAGGTTGACAATAATTGGGAAGCATAAAGAAATATATATAGTGAAGATGAAGGAAGAAGAGAACACGGCTCCAAGGAAAGGAAGCAAGAGGAGCAAATGATGCAAGTGGGAAGACACAGTGAAATCAGTTAGGGAGAATTAAAAGAAGAAAAGGTTTTCCTGTCCTCTGTGAACTAATGTTATGTAAGTCTCATCAAATCTTAAATGGCAAAATAATGTAAAAAGTGCAGCATCTGAAGTAGATATGACAGAGTACAATAACAAATATAAACTGGGAATACAGTTGGGTATACTGTAAAATGATCTTGTGCAGATGCAATTAATTATGGGGAGGAAGGGATTTTCTTTCCAGTCTTGATTGTTACCTGGGGGGGAGAGATGGTAAGTTATACTAAAGGGGAGAAATTTCAAAATAAATTTGTTTAATAGGTTACTGTTTAATATTACCAGCAATGCTGTAAAAGTATTTGTGTTTTTTTTTTCTGCTTAACGTTGCTAGTTTTACACTAAATTAAAGGCAGCACTTCTGGTTTAAGCGTGGTTGAGGAGCTAAAATATGTATAGGTGATTTGCTGGTATTGAAGCTTGGATATTCCACCAAGCTACATTCTTTTGTTTGAACAGGTAAAGAGCTTGAGAATGAGGTGAAGGAACACGCTGTTCAAGAAACAAGATCAAGCCAGTCAAATGTCAGATACAAGCGTGGTGTACTAGGCCGGGGCACCCAGCATCATATGGTGGATCAACATCCTCATCTAATACAGAGGATGGAGTCTGGCTATGAAAGCAGTGAACGCAACAGCAGCAGCCCAGTCAGTCTGGATATGCCCTTGTCGGAAAGCTCAAGCACCCACAGGTAGATTTCAACAACCTTCATTATTGGAGTCGTTGTAGTCTTGATGTCATTTTTTGTAGTTACGTAGTGATGTAGAACTGTTTTCTAAAAATGGAAAATGGCAGTCCTAGCTTGTCATAGAAGTTTATTGAGGCAGGAGAGAAATACAAGGAAAATAGAAATCTGAGTGAGTTTGATTCCTTTTTTTGTCAGTATATTGATAGCTTACTGCTAGTGGAAAGGAAAAGAAGTCGAGTTCAGTTGAATGAGAAGTGTTGACTAAAATGATGCATCTGAAATAGTTGTACCCTTAGTCTTAAGATTTTAAAACTCAACTGAAATATCAAACTTTGTGCTTGTCCTTCAAACAGCTCATTGACCTTTTTGTTTCAGTTAAACTACTGCCTGATAGAAGTTTTGTACAAAATCAGAAATCAATAGCCTTGTATAGAAATCTGACATTTTCAGTTTGAGAGGTTCGTTGAAGTCGTCTTGCAAGACACTTGCGATATTTATACGCAAAAATAAATAGGGAGCACAATGTGTTTCTCTCCTTGGCTTAGGAAGCTCCAGGCAATCACAGTCTGAGACTGTTTCTGGCCAGAGTAGTAGCTTTTCGGCTGTAAGAATTGTTGAGTACAGCTATCGGACCACAGTTTTAATAGGCTTTGCATACTCTCATGGAGGAGATTGTCCTCCCTCATGTTAACTTCCTCTTCTCTTGTTTCTCCCAAGACTATATTATGGTGGACTTTTAAAAACAAATGAAATTAAAATGCAGTTAAATGTTTGTGATGATTTAAGAATTAAAGGTAGCTGTATAATTTCTACCAGAGAAATTTAGTAAAATGGTAATCTATAATTACTCTTTTCTTGAAGGGATGTTCATATGAAGCGAGGAGGTGGCTTGATTCCTGCCTGGCGTAACATCCCAAAGTCTCACAGTAGCAGCATCTTGGAAGTGGAGTCTACTTCATCAATTGGGAGCTGGGCAAACAGCCCACACACCATTGGAAATGGTAAGGTACACTTCCGTGGTAGCAGTGGGTTTGTAAGGTGAATTGTGTTGGAGTTGTTCTTTACTTTCTAAATCTTTATCTTCACAGTGAAACTAGGAGGAAAGGGAAAAATAATGTTGAGGAACATAACAGAGTTTTAAAAGATACAACTTACCAGATTTACTAAAGAGGGTTGCAGAAAACTGTATTAGAGTATTCCTTTGATCATGTTGCTCCGGCGTCTTTTTGAGTATTGACTTAACTGATAAAGTAAAGCTATTTTTCCCGTTCTTTCCCATAAATTAGTATTCTGCCATCAGTAGAAAATATCTTCCTGAGAACAACTCACAATAACTTAAGTATAAGTAGGATTGATGACTCCTGAAAAGGAGCTCATAATGCTGTACGACCTTCAGAATCCTCAGAAATGAGAGTGGATATTTGCGAGATGTTTGGGCTAAGGCTGAGCTTTTCTGCAGATATGCATTCTGATTATTTACCGTTCTGAGCAAATACTTTATTCCAGAGAGTGGGGAAGGGAAAGCGAGGGGGGGAGACAGTTTCTGAATACAGGTCATGCTTGAAGTGAGAATGACTGCTCGATTGCCACTGTGACTAGGATATTGATATGCTTGCTTTTCTTCCCGTTTTCATCTGCCTTTGCAGTTAGATGAAAAGAGCATCTTGGTTGGAAACCATGTTATTTACTAAAACTAATGATCTGGCTAATTTGACATAGAACTATTTACAAATTATAAGCACAGTAAGAAGCCTCGAGATTTCAGTATCGGCTGAGGGTTATCTCTTCCAGTGATTCTTTCTGCTCCGTTTTCTGTTTCTTGGGTCAGTGAATCTAGGGCTGGGCTGTGCTTCAGGGGTGCTTGAAGCAATAGTGCAGCATTTTGCCAGTCACTGACACAGAGAAGGCAATTGGAAACCAAATGGCTTGGGCAGAGTTTTAAAAGTAAAATTTGCCGAACAAAATTTGTGATCTGAAATTCTGTAGTCCTTGCTTGGTCAATCTGCTACTTTTCTAATGTTAATTGTATTCTCCATTAATATTTATTTATCCTTTAAAGATACTTTAAGAGATCTTACGATTAAAAAGTGTTTCCTTTTCTTTGTGTGGTGGGTTTTTGGGTTTTTTTTGTTTTGGTTTGGTTTTTGAAGGTGGGGAGAGGTTTGTCCCTTTAAAGAGTGAACTGGATGAACTGCAAGAGGAGGTGGCAAGGAGAGCACATGAACAAGAACTACGCAGAAAAAGAGAAAAGGAAATGGAGGCAGCAATGGGCTTTAATCCCCGTCCCAGCAGGTTCATGGACCTGGATGAACTACAGAATCAGGGTAACTTTTTGAATGCAGTATATTTTGCAAGATTGTAGTGCTAAAGTTTTTTGAACTTAATTTCCTATTATAAGTCTGTCTGTCTCTCTCTCTGTCTTTTTCTCCGCCTCCGTTACAATTTTGTACCTTCAGTTAGTGAAAGACCATCAATTTCAAACCTGTAGGATGCAAAAAACCTGTGTTTGGTATTTTGACCAGATTCCTTCTTAAATGAAACAATGAAGTAACGCAGAGTTGTTTTTGCTATACTTGCAGCTTTCCGTTTTTATGTGGTGTTATGCACCATTACTAGTATTGATATCTAGATTTAGCTATGAGGCTTCAACGAACATCTTGGAATGAGCGCGGATGTTTGTGCCTTTCGGATGCCTCAATTCCACCCACAGCATAGTTTGTCCATTTAGGCCGTTGTTTTGTTTCTGTTTGTTTCTGGTAGCTTGTTTCACTGCCCTAAGCAATTCTGATTGTTTCTGCCCTTGTACTTTCCACGCTTTCTCTCTGCCCGGCTGTGCAGCCATAGCACAAGGGTGGGAACAAGTACTGTGGCAGGCTTAAGCTGGATCTAATGTCGAAAATCTGAGCTGGGCTTAGCTTATATATCTTTTCTAAGGAAAAAGAATGGCAAAAAAACCCAAACAAATACTAAGATTGATTATATTTTCCATTACTCCTCACATTTCTGGCAATGGTAGCAGCAGTAAAGGTTTAGTTGGAAGGATGAAGCTGCAGCAGAGGGAACTTGGTGACAGGATTCACATGTAGCACCTTTGTTTTAGCCCTTGGTCTCCATCAGCCAGTAAGGGGGGTCAAAGAGAAGATGGGATGAAGTGCACCAACCCAGTTGAGAGTGAAGCCTGAAGCCTGGTAGAGCATTTAAACTGGGGAGCTGTGGTGGGTCAGCAGAGCCAAGGAAGGTGTAGTGCACACCTAGGCTCTGCTCCCACAAATGCATGCGTGATTGGGCCAAACCCACGGTGGCCTCCTGCATTGCCAGGCCTCCTGGCATCCCCGTAATCCTTGCACAAACTTGTAGATAACAGTTGAGGTGCTGGTTTGCTGCTACAGGACAGAGAGGAAGGAGAGGGGCACTCTACAGCAATGCCAGCTCTGGGCACAACACAACCAGTGCTCTGCAGCCTACAGCCATGCTAACTGCTCAGCAGGCAGAATGTCACTGTGTTGATGGCAGCTCAAATAGATGATCTCTATGAGAATGTCTGACTGGGGGAATGTTTTATATTTTTTTGCTGACAATAAGTGAGCCACTTGGTTATTCTTTACTGTCCTGCTGTCACCTGTCAGTAACCAGATGAAAAATTCTGAGGTACCAGAGTACATGGGTATCTTTTTTAATTAGTATTATTGTTTACTTTTGTAACATAAATGCTAATGATGTAAAAATTGAAAAGTAAACCTCTATTGTTGAGCATGAGGATGTTTTCTTCTCTGCTTCTCCTGCCTGAAAGAAAATTATATTTTCTCCAATATGTTACCCCACTTTGATCTCTTGTTGTAATAGTTTGTAGAAGCAAAAATTGCTTAGCTTTTCCTTGTTCAAAAGAAAGTAAACTGGAATAATGCTTAATCAAAAAAACCTTCAATGGAATGTTCGAGGAGTTTACAGGCATTGACTTGAGATCTGAGAAAATTTTTGTTTATTCATTTTAAGCCTTTCCCCACCACAGTCAGAGATGTAGTAGCTTAACGTTAACAGACTGCTTGGCTGCCTGGAAGGCTTGCTTGTGTGCAGAACTCCAGAACACTTGTGACTCATTCTGCCTCAAGTCAACTGCTAAATTCATGCAAAGAAAGCTAACTTTAGTATACTGGCCTTGATTACAAGCCTCAGTAGCCTGGATTTTGAAACTGAATATGCTGCTTGATTAACTTACTGCTCTAACAACTCTAACTTCTCTCCTCAGTACTTGCTTTTCTTGTGAGTTCTTTGCGGTTTATGGAATAAGAGAGTTTGTGTTTGCATCTGTGCACAAGGTTGTTTGGGGGAGGGCCAGGCCATAGCATATGTTATGCAAATTGAGAAAACATCATTTTCTGTTGGCTGATAAAGATATTTGTGTTTTCTACCACAATGACAGAAATGTTCCATAAAAAAACCCACCCCAAACAAAACAAAACAAAATGTCAAGTTTTATTTTCTGTTTTCCCCTGCCTTATTTGGATGTGTACAGTTTAGTGCATAACTTGCATAATGCCTAATAGGTGATACCAGTTTGTTTGGGCATATCCTCCTCTCAGAACTTGATGTTCTGATGCCAGGACATGGTGTTTCATCTTTCTCTTCTGTGTCCAAGGGTGATTTGTCCTTCCCTTCTCCAATACTGTTTTCTGAATTGTTGCAAAAAGGAATTCTTGACAATTGTCCCTTTTTGGCTTCTTACGCCTGTGTTTTTCCTCATAAAGCTGCAAGACTTGGGTTTTCATATCCCTATGACTCTTTCAGCAGTCGAGCGTATGTACCAAACACGGGTTTGTATAAGTATTTTGTGCAGATGTTTACATTTGCACTCAGGTCTGAGTTTTATTCCTCAGACATCTCAGTTGTTTAAGTTTGTTTCTAAATTGTATAGGAGTAATTCAATATCCAAAGACGAGACAGATTATTTTTGGCAGGGGACTTAAGATAGTGTGCAAGGAAAGCCCTGACCTGCTATATTTCTTTTACTACTGTATTTTGGTTTAGATTTAATTCTAAATTTAGATTAATTCCTACTTGACAGAAGCCATCTGAAATGGCGCTGTGACATGTCCATACCATTTTTTAATTTAGACTGCTGAAAATAAGGTAATAAGCCAGTACAACTCTCTCAAGTGAACAAAATTTGAGGAAAAAATCTGGTTCACATTGTTTTACTGTATGGATGTCAAGTGTATCGGGTGCTCAAGTTGTACTTCTGCTTAGGGAAGGTTAGGTCTTGCAGTCTGGGATACATGCAGCCTCTGCAAGACTCTCTGTGTGGAAGAACTTGGCAATCACAAATGGGATGAGGGTAAGTAAGGGTTCTGCAATGAATGAAACCAAAATGAAGGGTGCTACCCATTGCAGGGAGGAGTGATGGCTTTGAGAAGTCGATACAGGAGGCAGACTCAATCTTTGAAGAGTCGCTGAATCAGGAGCAGAAGGGGGATTGTGCTGCAGCTTTGGCTCTCTGTAACGAAGCTATATGTAAGTAACTAATCGCCTGAGCTATTGCGCTTTTGACAGTTTACTAATATCATAGAAAAAAGCCTGAAACATGGAATCATGTTAAATGATGAGGTAGTAATATGGGGATCCAGCTGATCTTTAGGAACCTGCAGGGAGACAGAATCTTTCAATTTTTCAAGCATTCCCCTTTAGGAGTTTTTAGTCCTATTCCTCCTCATCTCCGTTTTCTCTTTTTTTATGTTTGCATCCATTTTCGTTGTTCTCTACAGCGCTATGGCAGTAACAGCACTGGGGTGCTGATGTGCCCTTTTTGATGCTAAATGGTGCATTTCAGCAAGCGCCTGGTAGGTAACTCCCCCTGCCACTTGGTTCTCAATTAACAATTTTTCCCTCAGAGCGAATTACAAAGGGCATTAAGCTCCCCTGTTTCTTATGGAGAGCATAGCATAGGAAGAAAATGATAGCTCACTCTTGAGTCCTCTAGATTGACAGCAGTGAGCTGTGCTGTACCTGACTTTCATGAAGAACAAAGCATTAGACTTTAAAGTGCTTAAATGCATCGTGACCTTTGAGAATGTGTGCTATGTGATTTCGTTTTATTTTTGGCCTTTTTCCATTATGACTGGCTGGCTGTCTCACCCCATGCTCCCCTCTGTCTGTATAGAATGGCAGCAGGCAGAGTGGGTAGCTCCTGTGCATTTGCATTTAGAAATTGGCTCTTACGGACTGCAGAACAAGGAGCACAGCATACAGCAGTTGTGATGTTGGCTTCCCTTCCAGCAAGGTATATGCTGCATCTCAAATCCCAGCTGGGTATTCCTGTACATAGAGGGAGTCCCAGGAACGGAGGATACAGGAGAAGGGTAGATGACAGAATGAAGCATCAATGTAGTAGAGTTGGAAAGAGCTTATATGAAGGGGATGAGAAGTTGGGCTTTAAAACATGGATAATTTTTTTTTTTACTTTATTTTGGTTTAGTTTTAGTTAACATGTTTGGACACCTGGCTAAGCTGAATGTGCATTAATGGAAACAATAGCATCCTTGTGAACTCTTGTGGCAGTATTTGCATGATTCATGTTTTATGTTCTTGCTGCATCTTTTTTCCTTTTTTTTTTTTTCAATTTTATTCCTTTTTTCCGTTTGTTTTCTGCTATGTTTTCTTTTGCATTTTAGCTAAACTAAGACTTGCCATGCATGATGCCAGCGCTAGCACTCACAGCAGAGCCCTAGTCGATAAGAAGCTGCAAATCAGTATCCGAAAAGCCCGGAGCCTCCAGGATCGCATGCAGCACCAACAACCATCGCAGCCGCTGCCGCCGCCAACCTGCCACCCACCACAGGGCGGCACCATGGCCCAGTCTACAAGGTAGTCCAAGTATATCACCTAGACCCAGATCTGAGCTGCATCTATGAGCAGTGCAGTCTGGAAAGAAACAGCAAACTATATGTATTCTCCTGGGTAGTCCAAATCCTAGCGTGTTACTTGCTATTCCTTTCTTCTTTAAGTTAAGTCCTGTTATGGTCAACTCCCTTCTTTTTCCACCCCCCTCACCCCAGTCTTTCTAGAACAGTTCAGTGTGCTCGTGTTCAAAGTGTGATCTGTGATAGAGAATTGTAGCAGTCAGTGCCTGGCAGCATTGATATTTTGTGCACCACGGGAAAGAATACAATAGACAATAACCTGGCTAAAAAGGGGGGTGTGTTAGGATGAAATGTGCAACTGTTTACAGTCTGGAGCAGTTTCAGGACTCTGTCAGTAAAAGTGTGTGCTACAGTAAAAATCTTACTACAATTACTTTTATGTTGGAAACAGCAACCAGCGTGTTTTAGTGTTCTGTAGTTTGAAAAGTGTTAAAACACTGATCTTTTCTTTCTAGTCTACTTCTCTAGTGGTGCACTGGTACAACTCTTGGATCCAGATCCTGATCCTGTCACCTTGAATACTTTCCCCAATGCCGTATCATTCTTCATTTTCTTTCTGTGCTTCCCAGCATCCTGTAGCCTGGCTTAGCAGCCGCTTCAGTGTCTCTTCATGATTCTTTCTTCCATACTGACTTTAACTATAGCATAACTAACTCTCTGCTGTAACTGATCTTTTCTTCCTACCCTCTTTAGCATGCATCTTAATCCTTATTTAATCCTTATTTCTTCCCATGCCATTCCCTCCTAGCACTAGACCATCCCTATTCAATTTCTAGGCTGTTTCTTGGACTGTTACTTTTCTTCCCTCTCCCATTTCTTACATGTTGTATTATCAGAAGCTTAGATGAAATCTCAGATGAGAACCCTCTTTCTTTCCTTTTTTAAAATGACGCATACAGCTATATACTAAAACTCAGTTAATTTGCACACCTGCCAGGCTATAGTTCATAATGTTCTTTTCTTTTCCTGCAGTAGCTGAATTGTATGTAATGAGGGCTGATCTTTTTGTCAATCAGGAGTCCATTATATCCTCTTTTACAGGAGAAATGCAGAGACCCTATTATGCATTTTGGCAGATTCTAAGAAAGCGAAGGAAACTTTCTAAACTAATTTTGTTAATGCTGAACTTGCTCACTGCTGCTCTCTGAAAAGAACATTACTTTTGCAAAAAGTTATATCCAGCCAAACATTAGTATTGCAGCCAATGAAAAGAATCTTATTCTCACCCAGAGTTCTGTACTCTTGCTGTGATAGAAATACCGTTATAGACAGGGCAAAGTTTGCGATTGCTCACAGACAAGGTCATTCTGCCACACATCTCAACTAGGTCTTCATGATAACTTTAATTCTATGCATCTCAAGGTGGAAACAAAGCAGTGATGTTACAGTTTCCTTAAGTTCTCTGCTGGAGCTGTTTATGGCCTGTGATTTTCTCACAGGCACATGGACTTGGTATTGTTTTTTGTGTCTGCATATTAAAATGCTAATTAAATGCAGAAAAATGCCAAGGACATATATGACCCAAGCATATAATTGTCTTGCATTGGTACATAAAAGAATACAAATTATTTTTGAGAAGTATACTTAGAATACAAATTATTACAAAAGAATAGTTAAGTATTTAGCTTGAAGTTTATTTAATGTGTTGGATAAATCTCTCAAAAGTCAGAATACAAAGACAGGAGAGAGAGATTTCAACCTGTTCCTTCCATTTGTCAAGTCATTCTTCATGAAGTTGCCTGGAGAGAGGGAACCTTATGGACAAATCGTCAGTTTGTGTTCAGATCACGAATGTGTCCAAAATATTTTCAAAAATATCTTAAGATGTTAACGTTGGAAATAGTTGTTATATTTTATATAAATGCTGTTTTTACTACTGTTACAGTTATCTCTACCCACAAGCTCAGTCTGCTCATTGAAGGGCCTAGGGTGCT
Organism: Mesitornis unicolor; assembly: GCF_000695765.1. Classification (NCBI taxonomy): domain Eukaryota; kingdom Metazoa; phylum Chordata; class Aves; order Mesitornithiformes; family Mesitornithidae; genus Mesitornis; species Mesitornis unicolor. The sequence goes on from NW_010166918.1 coordinate 68,943, forward strand.
TCACAAGGATACTTTATATAGAGCCTAACTCTTAAAAATATTAAATGGATTCAGGAGAACAGTTACCGTAGGAAACCAGCATTAGAAGCAAAGAGCTAACATGTATGTGTCTACTGAATCAGTGCAAGTTCTTCATCAGAATACAGTCTGCAAAGAAAAGTGTGTTGAGGTATATGTCACCTAGTGCAAGTTCTGCACCCTGGGGATAAACGTAAGCAATGACTACTTCTAATCATTTACCCTTCTGTGTGTTTTAGTGAACAGACTGGCCCGCTCCAAGTACTGCTGAGCCAGGAGTTACCACTGGAACCCAACAAAGAAGTGGAATTTGGGTCCAGTTCTTTCTTCCACCCACCTGCTTCCTGCCATGAATTGCACTCATCATTATATCCAGAGTCTTCCTCCTTGCCCCCTTCTGAAAGCAATCCATCCAACAAGATCTCTCCAAACTTCCAGTCTGCTTCTGCTGATTTTCATGACCAAGTTCCCTCTTTTCCCTATAGGCAAGGGTTGGCAGAGAGGTCTGCAAGAACTGAGAATGATGCCCACCATAGTGTGGAATTTGCTGACACCACAGCCACAGGGCCAAAAGACTATAGGGAATGTTGCAGTAGCAGCAAGTTAGAAGAGGTTCATAACATAACGCCTATTCTCACACCTCAGTACAAACCCAAGGCTAACACAGTAAACTCTGGGTCTTTGCCTACACTGTATCCCTGTCCACATCCACCACAAGCAACATCTCCTGAAAAGGACAGCCAGCACATGCCTTGTTCCCAACTTGCAAGCTCTCCAGTGCAGCCCAGCATTGATCATTTAGGGGCCTGTCATGCAATGACCCCTGCAACTTCATCCCCTACACAGCAGTGCTCGTTGGATCCTTTGCAGAAAACAAATATGTACTCCAGAGCAAACAGCCATGAGATTTTATTACACTCGCAGGATGAATATGGCACAGCAGAAGGTTGCAAATCTGAGGCTTTTAGTACAAAGGGACATGTTCGCTCTTTGGCAGAGCAGTTTCAGAGAACACATTCAGTCTCCCAGAGAAAAGGTACTCATGAAAAAGGCTGGATTGCTGCAGTGTGTCAGGATGAGAAGTCTCCAAAGTTAACACAAAAATCTTTCATCAACACTTCATCCTCTGATTACAGACAGCTAATTCATCAAAACCAAGAGAACAAAAACCAGTCTTCTGAAAAATTACACTCAACTGTGGATATTAGGGACAGAGTAGTTTCTTTGGAGGGTTTTAGTGCTCAACATGTTGCTTCTAAGATTATTTGTTCTCGCAGTGAAGAGCTGTGTAGAAGAGGTGGACAGAACGTAGCAGACCCTGCGCCCTACCTGGAAAGGCACTGTCATGATGGAGGAATGAAACAGGTGGATGATGGAGCTACTGGTAGCATGGTTGCCTCTATGCCTGTGGACCGTTGGGTGGATAATGTTACTAGATATTACAGTTCTCAGAAGGCTAATAAGAATACTGAATGGCTTCCTGTACCTGGGAGGAGTCTACCCCTTTCTGATCAGAAAGCAGTTGGAGATGACTTGAGCAGGATCCCAGTACCTCTGCATCCACAGTGGAATCAAGACACAGAACAGGAGCTCTCAGAACTGGAGTCACTCTATCAGACTAGTCTGCAGGCATCTCAGGCAACTAGGCCTTTCTTGGGAAGACAGGACAGTGCTAGGTATCCATTTGACCAATCAGGTAAGAATTACGCAGCTGTTTCTTTGGTTGACCTGCCTGGGTAGTACAATATAGGTGACGGTATGTTTTCCAGTCGATTTAGCTAAATAGGCATGAATTTGTGCACAGATGCAGAAAGATTCAGGTTGCGGACTCTGAGAATGTTCTAACTATAGAGGTAGAGGAGCAGTGTGGTAGCACTGCCTGGGGAGGCTGTGGAGTAGCTGTTGATCTTGGCAAATGGAGAGCAACATCTGTTAAGAGTAACATAGAAATAATGGATCCTATTTTCAACTAGGAAGATAGCTGCTTATGTCAGGCTGCTGGTTTTTGCCATTTGGAAATTCTACATCACCTCTGGATTTTATTAAACTATTCCTGTGCCTGAAGTTAATGTTCTCCACATTTGTGAATTTAACTGATTGTACTGTATCTGCGAATTTAGTCTGTACCTGGTTGAGGTGAATAACTTTTAAAAGTGTTTCCAGATCTGAGAGTTGAACGTGTGTTTTGCTACGGACTACCTGCTTTAAGTTCTGGAAAATTACTTGTGAAAGCAGCACTGGGGCTGCATGATGGGTACATGATCTGTGCTAAGAACTTTCAGACCTTGTGGATTAGTTGGTGCTGAAAGCAAATGTGCAGATTTTGCTGCTGTTAGTGAGATCATCCAGCTGTTGCTGAAGACATTCAATTAGAGTCTGAGGACAGCAGCCCAGTTGTCCTTAAGCTGAAATCTCCTGCCTGAGATAGGGCAACCTTGATTCTCTGCTTAGCACAAGTGAAACAAATTTCTTTGTAATCCATGTCATAGCATTAGAGCTATGAATTTTCTGGTCAAATACAAAGCAACCTGAAACTTGATGGGTACCAAAGTTTCATATTTGTTTGTTTGTTTATTTAAATATGTACACATGACAGGTTTTCCCTTGCCCTGTACCTGTGAAGGCAGAGCCTCCTTTGCTCCTGACAAATCAAGCCTGGTCGTGACTAGAGTGAATACTGCAGTAAACTCTTGAACAGGTTTTTATTCAACACCTCAAGTTTCTATGAGACTCTCTTGTCTTGCTGTTCACTGGCAGACCAGGTGACACATCTGAAAGTGGCCATTTCCCATTTGTTGTCCTTTGGGTTTCTTTCAGAGTTAGGCAAGATCTGACCTCACAACCTCATTGATACTCTCTTGCATGGGCTTGAATCAGAAGGTCTTATGTGGTCCTACTTAGCTTACTGATTTTTGGAAGCTCTTCCTGGAAATCTAACAGGATAAAGCCCAGTTGCTTTAGTGTTAGCTGGAGCTTCAGGGGTCTGTCATCAAATGCCCTGTTTCTTATGCTGACATTTTTCCTACCTATTTTCCCACTACATATGTGAAGGATATGAGATATGGATATTCTTCTAATGTGAAGTTGGTGTTTGAGATCTTTGCTGTTGGTTTGCTGTGACCTTCAGATGTTTCTTCCTAAGTTCTTCAAATTCTGTATAAAAACCAGGAAGTTTGAACCAGTGATGAACTGGATGAGAATCACCTGAGTTGCTCTAGGTCAGCTCTTTCTCACTTTTAACTTGGATTACCTATTCATTTGCAAAAGCTTTCTGCCCCATATCAGCTGGTTTTGTCAGATCTTTGCATTCAGAATCATAAGAAAATGCTTCTGTTTCATTATGGGAGCTTTACAACAAAGATTAAAGCAAAGACCTGATCTTCCAAATGCCACCTATATGCAGAAAATGTGTCATTACCAGCACATCACCTTTCTTCCTTTATAGAGAGATTCCCTGTGACCGTTTTTATTAGACCATTAATCTGCCTATTCCATGAGAAATGTTAGGATTACAGCTGGTTGGTGGGGATTGCACTGAAGTGAAGTAACTGTAGCAGTCCTAGTTAAAAATAACACTTGACTATTTGACCAGCACAAGTGGCTGGCAAACTGTAGCGCTGGGTGGGATCAAGCAGGTGAATGTGTGGGGAACTTAAAGCTGATGAGTCTTGCTTGTTCCAAGTGATTTTGGGTAACTTGCTTCTGGTGGTTGATTTTCTGTCCCTTTAGGCCCCCTAAACTATCCCAGCTCTGTATCAAACAAGTGCTGGTGTGCAGTTAAATCATTTAACTGTAAAATAGTTCAGTTAACTGCTCCCCAGAAGCACGCAAAAGGGCAAGTGAATCATGAGTATCCTGACAGACTGTCTCCCCTCGAAATGTTGTGAGTTAGCTTACGTATTAATGTTCAAAGGCTGTCTGATGACTTCTTGTTCTGTGTGTATAGTCTGTCTGTCTTTGCTGGAGTCAGACCTAAGGTAGTCAGAAATGTGCTGTTGCGTGCTATCAGGCGTTGAATTTAACCGCAGCATTTTCCTTCCCAGTCTCTGCGAACCTGACTGTGAGGAAGCTGTGTGCTACAGCTGGCATGGGTCTCTCGAAAACTCCAACAGCAGAGATCGAGCGCAGTCTGTGTGGATCCACTGCCTCTTCTGCCTCCAAGGTGATGCATAGTTACTTAAGATGTGCCAGAGGGGGAAGAGCTTGGCCTGTGCAAGTGAAAAGATTTACAGTGGGAGATGTAGAATGTATTATGAAAAAGGTACTGGGGTCATTGATATTAATGTTAGAGAGAATTTTAAGGGCAGTCTAGCTCAGGGTTAGCTAAAAAATGAGTGAGTCGTGCTACGTGCAGCTTGCATGCAATTGAATTATCTAAATTCTGACTTCGAGGAACATATCTCTGAAAACTTTAAGATCTAGTCTCTTTGAACATACTGACATGAACTGCCTTGCACCTCAACTTACAATATTGGCATCTTGATGTTACCACTTGCAGGGGCACAGATTTTTTATTATTGTTTTTTTTTTACACTGTCACTGCATGTTTTGAGAGTGGGGGTTAATTGATCTTTGGTACAGTTAGTCGTTGTCACCTTGCTGTGGGAATAGATGCTTGTTCTTTTTTCTTTCTTTTTTTTCTTTTCTGGGGTTAAACTGTTTAAATAACTGGTAGTTACGTATCAGTGCCTGTACATGAAAACATACAAGTGTTTTCAGGGGGAAATTACTTTTCCTATAATACTTCCATACTCATTAAATGGTCTTGCATATATGGAATAGAGAAAGAGAAAGAAGGCACAAACATTGCCCTTGCAAACATAAGGTTAACAAGCTTCCAGTACTCGTCATATAATCCTAGATTTTTTTTTTCACTTATGAGAAGGCTGCAGTACTTTATCATAGGATGGCTGTCAGTTGCAGCCATGATTATCTCTACAGGAGCAGTGATGCCTGTAGCAGCGGTCAGTCCTTTAGGTAGATTACTCCAAGTAGAGACTTCCTATTCTGGCTTTAGAAAAGAACGTATTTCACTTAGACAAATTAATCGGTATATATTTACTAAAGAAAGAAAAATTATAAGGAATAATATTTTTAATCACCAGATCCAAACAGACCCATTTGGTTTAAGTTTTCAAGGAAGTACCTGAACGGGGGATTTCAAAAACAAAAGGTTATGGGGTTTCATTGAAGGATAAGTAGTCTGTTAGATTTATATTGATCTCGTCCCTATAATTATTGTTCAAAATTGATGTTATGGAGAGCCTTTTCTGAAACGTGTGCTATTGTCTGCAGGTCATGTATACCAGAGAACACAGCAAGGAACGAGAAGAGGAGGAAATGTACAGTGCAGAGAATTTCCGTCGCATTGCTCGCAGTCTCAGTGGGACAGTCATCTCAAACAGGGAAGAGACCATGGTCTCTTCTCACAGCTTTGTAAGTAGAAGGATATGCAGCTTTGTAGAGAACCATCATCTGTGTGTAGGCTTTCTGTTTCTCTTTCTGCATTTAGAGCTTTTATTTGAGTAACAAAGCCATCTTCTTCAGGAGTCACTGCAGAGTAGTACCTGCTGCAGCTGGTAAGCGTATGAGCTAGTATTGCTTGCCAGTATACAAAGACATCCAGTATAAACATTTTTTTAGTTTACTTAATAGCTTTCTTGAAAATTATACACCTATACTTTTAAAAAGACACCACTGACCATGTGAAAGTTTCTGCTTTCTTGTGTGGGTATATTCAGCAAGTAGTATTTTTAGAGAGTAAAAGTAAGCATAAAGGAGAGACAATTCAAGACTTGGTACATAACATGCAGCCAGTTACATACAGGAAGTAACTAAAAATAGGGAGATCAGTATTTTTTTTCCACTTGGTTATCTCTGTTAAGTAGTCTAAGGTGCAAGTTAAAACGACCACTGAGAAAAACAGTAACAGATTGTTGGTGTTTAGCACCATAGGCAGATATAATGTGAAAGTTTGGCTTGGATTGAGTTTTTGGTGAACTGTGCTTAAGTTTTTATTTTAAACCAACTACATAATAAGTGTAGAAGAGTCTCAGTTGCAAAATCAGTTATGTAGACTGGTTGGTCTGATTCTCTCTTTTTATGATGTGTACCATAAGTTAAGAATGTGTCAACTTCTGAATGTTTGCTACTCAGTGTGCCTTAGTTGAGGGCATTAATGCATACCTGGAAGTGCTGGCAGAAGCAATTAAAACCCTCTAGCTGTAAGACACACCGTCCCTTCCCTCTGCTGAAGGTTTTTGTCCCCACAACAGAAGCAGATGATAGGATGGCTGTTTGTCACCACTCTTCAGGTTGGTCACTGGGCTCAAGTCTGTCATGGTTTGTTATCGTGCCGTTCAGCCATCCCTACTTTGGGGTAGGTACCCCCTCGTAGAGGGACATGGTACAGCACTGGTAGATACTTCAGCTGCAACAGGTAAATCTGTTCATAGACTGTCAGTAGAGCTTCCAGTAAAGCCTGCTAGAAAATAGGAAGGAAGTATCAGCAATACCCTCCTTAATTTCATGGCTTGTGTAGCATGGCAGTTCCAGTGCTGACTGGCCTGCCACTGGTCGGTGGATTCAGTTTGAAAACCAAACCTCTGTGACTAGTTTGTGTTTGTTTTGGCTTTTTCTCCTTGGTATATTTCCAGTCAAATGATCCTCCTAAGTAGCCCACCACTGCAGTAAGAGCCTTACTGGTTTAATGCAGATTTTATTTGTATTTCTTTTCGCATACAGATGCATGGTTTTCTTCCAGTGACTCATCCCTTTCCTTGGATCAACACCATCTTTGCTTGATTCAACCCAACTCTGTGTTTACTCATCATTATATGTTTCTTCTCCTTTCTCATTTTATAAAAGGAAGCACCAAATACGAGGAAAATGCCAGTGGACACCAACCACCGTTCTTCTAGCTCCACTTCCCTTCCTTTCCCCCATGATCCTCCTGTGTTTCCCTTTGATCCCCAGCACAACCCAAACCAGGTGCAGCACCTACCCCATGATGCACTGATGCCCAGCATGGTGGGCAAGGCACGTAAACAGTCAGGTAATCACAGGATTTTTCGTCTTCCTTCGTGATCAGAAATATTGCTGAAATACAGCTCTACAGATCTTGTCTTTCATAATGATGTTTCACCATCTGCCTGAATTCCTCCAGAAATCTGGAAGAATGAATCACATTCTTTTTCTCTGCCCTTTTGAGTTGTTCAGTGATTCTGTGCTAAGTGGACATACAAAAGGGAATAGTCTTTATGGAGACATTATGATGACTTCATATAAAATCACATTCACATTTTTGTGAGGTTATTTTCTTTAGTGTAAAAGTAGCAGAAGACCCAGCACCTTGTTCTCATGTATGAGAGTACTTCAGCAAGCTACTCATTCTAGCAGATCACACATGTAATTGTGGAAATAGAAATAACTAATTCCTGCATTTCCCTGTGGCAGCTATCACAACCAGATTGATCCAGCAGCCTCGAAATATTTTGCTGGGCTCTTCCTTGATGACACAAGGGCTATTAAAGAAATCTGAAGTCCGTGACAGCAGCTGTGGTAGGATAAGGAGGACATGCAGTGAGTCAAGTCAATGCTAGGAAGCATACAGCCAGCTTTTATTCAGAATTGCATGTCAACCAGCAAACGGATGTACTAGTGATTTAATTGTACTTCTGTCACCTGTTGGCCACAGTTGAAAGTTCTGGGAGGATGAAACAAAAAATATAACTAAGCAGACCTTTGGGTTTTGTTTTGTTTTGTTTCGTTTTGTTTTTCCTCCAGGAGATCCCAAAAGCATCATCCAGAAACTTTTGGTTGTGCCTGACAGGGGTGAAGCTTTCCAAGGTGAAGACTACCCAGGTGTGGCACTGAGCTATGGGAGTCTCCCTTATGCACCCAAAGGCACCCTCTCCCAGGGGCAAAAGCCTCTTGGTAATGTGCATTTAGGAGGTGGAGCATCAAGTGTCTCTGGCCGTCGGCTGAACGTGAGCTACCCTGCCAGGCAAACAGCCACGTTACCAGATAAACGAACGACGCTCGGGGGGAAACATGCTGGCCAGCCAGGCAAGAGTTTACAGGAAGGCTTCCTCCAGCAGCCTTCGCAACATCAAACGCATGAATCTTATGCCATCGGTTGCAGGCTACCAGCCAGCGCAGACTACAGCACTTTAAGAATACCACATGAGCCTTCTTGGGATCCCGGTGCCTCTCAAGGTTGTCCTGTGCCCCCTTCTTGCGCTAAGGCCCCGGGTCCAAGGAGAGTTGATATGCCCCCAGAAGACGACTGGCGACAGAACAGCTACACCCCTCAGCCTGGCAGAAGGCGAATGCTGCCAATACATGTGATGGATGGGACCTTTTCTTCTGCTTCGGAGGCACACAGAAACATGCTGGCTCGAGCAGCAGCGGCTACTGGCACCATGCGAAATAATGGCTGGTGAGATTCCGTCCACTCCATGCACCCTGATAAACTGCTCTGTGAACAGACTGTAGCTGTTGCCAGAGCATGGATTACGTGGAGACAGCAAACTCTTTTAATCAGTATCTGTGCCAGTTTTGTCTTAAAATGTAGCTACACAGTTTGTGGAAACTAATTGCACTGTATTTTATTTCTGACACTACTGAACTGCTGTCTGGATGGGGAACCTTTGCTATTCTAGTCCTGACCTCTCCTAGCAAAAAAAGTGCTTTAGGAATGGTAAGCTTCAGGGGCATTGGTTTACGGGTAAGTTGAGAAGTATGTGCATGTTTTGAAGGAAGACAGCCACTAACAAAAGGACGTTTTTAAGGACTCTTTCATGAAATGTAGCTTTGGTAAATTCTTCACATAAAAAAACCCAATCCTTCTGTTTTTCCTCTCCTTCCTCTCCCTTGTTCCTTCCTAGGGGAAGAAAAAACCTGACACACCTTCTAGGTTCCAGTAAATCTGCACTTGGCAGGCTGGCAGTTAGTAAAGCAAACCCAGTTTTCAGTGTGCTGAGATCTCAGGCAGAGATCACACCTGTAGTTGCTGCTGAGGAAGTGGGAGGGAGACATTGTTATCAGTAAAACCGAATTTCCCCACTTCCTTAAGGCAAACTAACAATGCTTCAAACAGAAAAGACTGTTAATGCTGCACGCCTAATTACACCAATGTAAACACAGAATAAGTTTAACTATTTTAGTGTCAAACATACTTGCTTTTGTAAGTATTTTTCAAATAAATCTATGAAAATAGTTCTATTTACCTGTGTATGAGCTTTCTTTGCTATTTGACTTTACTCATCAGTTGGCCTGAAACTGCTGATTTATTTTCTTATACACTGCCAAGCATGAGAACATTGTTTATTCTAGTTCATTACCAAAATTTATGTGATAAATATTGAGTTAGATTGGAGGATGTGTCTAATTTTGTCCCTGCATTTGATGTGGACATCACTGTTCTGCCCTCCTAATGGACCGTAATTAATGGACAGTGTCCTTTGAAAAGTATTTTAAAACTTCTTTTTTAGTGAGAAAGCTGCAGAATCCGTGAAAGATGGTAGTGTATGCAGATAGGACTCTTATACCAAAAAAAAGTCATTAGGAGTTATCAGTGTAGTGAAAAGTGTAATTTTAATAAGAGTTGCACTCCTGCTCTTGCAAGTCTTTCCAGGTGTGGTGGTTATGAGCTGTTTAAAATTGTGGAGCGTTGTGTTCCATGCCAGAATGGAGAGCGGGACTGCAGCTGCGGTGCTTCCAGCCCAGCACCCAGCGGAAGGTCTGGACTGCCCTCTAGCGCATGGTACTCCGTGGTGACCTGCTCTCCCTCTTGCTCTCGGTGAGGGTCTCTGTTTGAATTTCACGTTTTGCACCTCAGTGCTTGATGGAATTTCATCAGGTTTTGCTGTTAAGTCTAAAAGTGAGTCTGGTTCACTTTAATAAATGTCGTTTCTCGGTTTCTTGTTTCTAAGTAATTGCTGTTGTGTCTGTTACTGTTACAACCTCATGTAGCTACCTCATGCTAAATTGTGCACGCTTCTTTGTACTTAACTGCCCTCACTGGCTGTAGTTACCAGAACAAAGCACTCTCTTCTTCCACCCCTCCATTCCAAAAAAAGCCCTACTGACTTCTGACTTTTTCACATACTGGTTTTGCCAATGTAATAACATGAAACTTACAACAGTACTAATTTTTTTACTGATATTTCTAAACATAAAATAATGGCATATTATACTGAAACAACTATTTGATTAAGGTTTCCCATCAGATACAGAATTGTTCGTGTCTCTGGCTGCACATAGACATGCCGTAGCCAACTGCTAAATTCCTAGCTGTAGAAATTGTGATTTTTAGGAAGTGTCTGCAATGCAGTGGTGGGTATTTAGACAGAAACATTTCTGTTGCAGTTCTCTGTCTGTCTGTCTCTCGTACTGGAGTAGAGGGAATCTGGGCAGAAACAGCACCTGTTTGCTTTCAGCTTTTTGTTATGTTAGCTTCAGCAGTTGGAGACAGCTACAGTAGCCCCAGGATGCAAACAAGGACACAGGTAAGTATTTGGCACTTTGCTTGACAACAGCTCTAAAAACTTCAGGTTGCAGAGTGAGATTTAAGTAGTCTTGAACTCAATTATCTAAAAAAATAATTGCCAAAATAAAGTACAAAGTCACCTCTTCAAGAATCAATACACAGTATGAAAGATTTTCAAATCACAGAATCTTAGGAGTTGGAAGAGACCCCAAAAGCTCATCCAGTCCAACCCCTGCCAGAGCAGGATCACCCAGACCAGGTCACACAGGAACACGTCCAGGCGGGTTTTGAATGTCTGCAGAGAAGGAGACTCCACAACCTCTCTGAGCAGCCTGGTCCAGTGCTCTGTCACCCTCACAGTGAAAAAGTTTTTCCTCATGTTCAGATTGAACCTCCTATGCTCCAGCTTGCACCCATTGCCCCTTGTCCTGTCATTGGCTGTCACTGGGAAGAGCCTGGCTCCTTCCTCCTGACACTTGCCCTTTACAAATTTATAAACATTAATGAGGTCACCCCTCAGTCTCCTCTTCTCCAAGCTAAACAGACCCAGGTCCCTCAGCTGCTCCTCATAAGGGAGATGCTCCACTCCCTCCATCATCTTTGTGTCTCTGCGCTGGACTCTTTCAAGCTATTCCCCGTCCTTCTTGAAATGAAAACGTGCATGCTTAGTTTTTTTTTATTATTTATTTTAATTCTAGCTACTGGGAAGGAGGATGTAGACTTCCATAAAGCTCTGCAGAATAATTCTGAGTGGATGTAACTCATTTTAATCATTGGTGGTACCCAGTTTTTCCTCAGAAAGGGAACTGTTGTTTTGATTCCAGGTTTCAAAACTGATTTCTAAATGTCCTGTGTATATTAATTACTTAATATGAAGCTACCTTGACCAGACGCCTGAAAAGGAAATGCTGGGACATAACCTCTGAAATATCCCCATACCAACCAGTATATAAGTATATCAGAATAGAAATAAATGAAAGTAGATTCAGCAACATATTTAACACAGGAGAAAATGTGAAGCTGGAAAAATATCTTGACTTCATCTGTAGCTTGTGCTTGCAAGTCTTAGTGAGGTTAGTAAGTTAATATTTACCTTGTAATTCATTTGACTGACTGCTAACTTGTAAGTCTCTCCAATAGTATGTATTGGATATTTAAACCCTAGAAAAATCAATTATGTATTAGTTTAATAGCTCATTAAAGTTCAGTGTTGCCTACAAGAAGGGTGAGGAGAGAGCTTCCACAAAGAATTCATCAGCTATTTTGGGACAGTCTTCCTTAGAGTTCATGAAGTTTGTAAGCTTTGATGCAACATAACCAGTTCTTTCTTCATAAAACATCTATCACTGGCTGCAGAGTAGATTGATGAATGGAATTAAATTAAATGAAACCCCTACACACTCAAAAAATTGTTAAAATTATTTCAGTCCTAGTAAAACCAAAATTCTTATTCCTTATATTTGTACGATCTCTCATTGTATTTGTAATATACATTTAGACCCAACTTCTGTAGGGGACAAAGAAGAGCGATCATAGCATTAAGAGTAACTTAGTGTTCCAGCAGTAGCAAATTTGTATAAATATAATCATTCTGTATATGGAAAAGGCACTACCTAGCACAGCTTCTTCTCTTGAAGGCAACAGAGTCTGTGCACACTGTTTATGGAAGTGGTACTCAGATCTGCTGAGCAGCAGATTTGTTGAAATGAAGCCTGTGCTGGAGTGGGCAGCACTAGTGAGTTAACCAAAATACACTCTGTTTTGGAGAAGTGAGCTACAAAAGTGCAAGGTAAGTGCCCGGTCATTCCTCAACAAAGGCTGCTTGCACTCATGTTAAAATGTGGGGAATTTGGGAACAGGAAAGGAACTCTCTTACTGATATTTATGATTGCTAACATTGCTGAAATTGGCTTACCCGTGATGGTTGGAGCAGGATGTGTAAAGCATAGGTAGGATTCCAGATAGTGGCAGTCCTGCAGGTTTTACATCTCGTGTTGTCTGGGGAGAGGCCCATGGTGTGGGGTGTGGGGACAGGAGAAGGAAGAAAGCAAAAGTCAAGAGCAAGAGGGTGGATTGGAATAGGAAAGAACAGATGGGTGAAGATGACAGACTGAAAGAAGATGTGTGCATTACATCCCTTCACTCAAAGAGCACACAGTAACTGCTCTGAGTTCTTTCTTTAACGGATGGTTCCTGTGCAGAAAGGGTCCTTGGCACCAGTCTGCCACTGCAGCTTTTGAGAAGGGAAGATTGACCGATGCAGAGAGTTTGTAGTTGTTTGTAGGAGACTTTAATAATGTTTATGACACAGTAAATGAAACTGTGCAGAAACACACACATGCCACTGCTGTATGTATAAATAGACAGACATTGGGCAAACAGTGTAGGTGAAGTTAATGTTTATCCCAGCTGGGGCAAAGATACAAATGTGCTTAGGTTTTATAAATGCCTCACTTAGCATTAGATGCGTTCTGGAGTCTCCTACCACTGTGCTGTCTCCTGTTTAGCACTAGGGGTGGCAAGAAGCACAAGTGTGAGATTGTCATCCGTCTGTGCTTGCTGCCTCTAGCATTTTATCACATAGTCCAGAACCCTTTGAAGCCTAGTTGGATATCTGTAATGCTCCTTTTATGCAAGTTCGTCCACCACTACTATCACTGATGGAGTTACTTTTAAAGCTTCAGAAAATCTTTTAGAAAAGGCTTGTTAGATGATGATTTTATCCTCTTGCACTACTGCTGACATTATTTTCAGTCTATATCGTTCTAGTTCATGGAAGGATTTTTTTATCCTTTCAAACAAAAAAAAACCAACAACTTTGAAATGTTTTTAAGATTGCTGTTTGATGATTGGAAAAATACCAACTAGGAGCAGCTATACAGTCGTTTCAGAACACTGAATACGTTTGCTAGCATATACATGGAAGCAGGTGTAAATGAATTAGTTCAGCTGAAGAAACCTGAACTTCCTTATTGGCATCAATAGAATTGTTTTAGTATTCATTCTTGAGTAAGTAAGCACTAAATATACTCATTAATAAGATCGTGTCTATTTGTAAAGTAGCTTACATTAGGTCTACTGAAGGAGGGTTATCTTGAGTTTGGAATGGCCCAGTCCCAGATGATTCACCGGTACATCTTAGACTTGAGAAGGTTTATTTGTGTATATATCACTAACCAAAATATTTCTAAATATGAATACATGAGACAAGGGAGTACAATGAAACTCTACTTTAGTAATAAATGTAAGAACAATTTAATGTAGTTAAATTCTAGCTTAACTTTTTCGCTAGTCAGACAAAGTGATTTTGATGGCAGTCTAGGGTTACCTGTCGTTCCATTTTTTTACTCAAGATTTATACAGGTTGTTACGTGACTGTCAACGGAGGGAGTTCCTGCTAATTAAAAAAAAAGAATGAAACATTTCGAGATTGTCTTAAGTAGTTTAAAGCACGCTAAAACGAGCATGTTAACTTGCACTATCTATGTGAAGACTAAATGGCAGCTGAACACAAGTAACTTGCTTTGGTTTACAGATCTTGACTTACTAACCTTGCATTACTTGGCTGGAATGCTGCACATCAGCCTAATTTAACTAATGAATGCATATTTCTACTTCTCTTGTCTGGCAAGGTGTTTGTTGTGATCTACATAGTTATACAATTGTATAACCTACCATCACGTTTTATTTACTATTTGAAAAATCTCCGGGTTCGAGTTCTGTTTGCTATGTTTTGTCGCTTGAAAATAATTTGCTTTCAAATTCCTGCAGTTCCAATACAGCGTACAACACAGCTTTCTGTAAAGGTTCAGGCTGACTTCTTTTTTATAGATATAAAATGCATCAATCAAATGCAAGTTAACATTATACCATTATCAGCTACAAGTTTCTATAAATCAGGCATGTATTTCTAAGAACATTTAAGAAGAAGTAACTGATTGTTCATGGCCCTATGGATTAATTGTTCCTAATTGGATGAAATAATGCATAAATAATTTTTCCATTTGCTTTGGTAGTTCAGTTCGTTTGTCCAGATAGAGGAAAAACAACAAACCTCAACTCAGTTGACAGTAAAGAATCATTTCAGTGCTGTAGACTGGTTTTGGTTTACTCTCCTGAGAGGCTTAAAAGAAGCTCTTGAATATAGCTGGTATAAGTCAAGTGTTTATGACACCTTACTCGTCTGAAGAGGGAGAGGAAGGTATGTGTGTGGGAGTCTCAACTGATTTTTCACAATAAGCTGCTGATATGAACACAAGGATATAATTCACATGAAGAGCTGAGACAGTAGAGACCAGAAAATAAAATTATAACAACATCTCATGTTTGGGTGGGGGGTGGTGGGGAAAGCCCACATCTCTACAGTGGCTTCATGATTTTTCTAGCTGCATATAAAGTTACTGGGACAAAAGATGTAGTAGAAAAGCTTTTCAATCCTTATGTGGGATTTTTTTGCAATATCCTTTTCTGCATTCAGAATATCATATTCATGGATAAACATGCTTTATCAAAGCTTACAAAACAAAACAAAAGCCAACAACCCCACACCATAGTGGTGGTTTTACACCACAGTTCCTGTTATAGAGCAACAAAATAATTGCTTTTTAAATAAGGTCTTATGTGTAGACCAGCTTACTTTGAATACTATGTCAGTTAAGTATCTTTCTTGTGGAGGCACTAAAAAAACTAGAGAAAACACAAAGGAGGGCAGCAAAAAGCAGAGTGAACTCAATTTTTAAGAGTGAGTAGAGGTGACTGGATCATAGTCTATTAATATCATCCAGGTAGTAAGATAAATGAAGAGTGGGAATTGCTTGGTCTCGGATGGCAGGAGAAAGAGCAGTCGCTGAAGGCTAAGGAAGGAAAAGTTTGAACTAGATAAAGAGGGCAGGGGAAGGAATGCTTTAAGCAGAGCAAATGAGCAGTGTTTTCAGGAACCTAAGGAAGAGTTTGAGGTACTGTGGGTCCAGAGATGCAAGATTTAAATTAGCGTTGTGTCCAGTAGGTTTTGGTACAAAAAATATCAGCTAAAATTCTACAGTCAGGCTAAGTAGCACAGGCTGGTTTGCCTTAGCCAATTGTTTACAGTTGTGATATGATGGAAGGAATGACTGTGGCCTTGAGTTGCTTTGTAAATGTAGTCTGTGCTTCCACAGCCTGTTCATGGAGGTTATTGGGGAATGAAGGAAATGTGTGCAGGGAGGAGTGTAACAGAGTAGAACTGTAATTGTCAGGTACCTTGTAATTTATACCAGTGGCTATCTGATAATTTGACGTCTTGTTTTCTTTTCTTTTTAAGTCAGTGCAGCTTCTCAAGACTGGATGACATTGGCAACTAGAGTATTCCAGTGATAATGATTTTGTGCTGCTGGAGAAAAAATGGCTCAAGACTGTGCTCTCAACCTTTCTGAATGATGCCCGCATGTCATGGATAATAAGATTTGCCTTTAAAAGCTGGCCTGGAACAGTAGGGAAATCTTGTGTCCTCTTAAGAGAAAGCTTTCAAGTATTTGTATTGAAACTCAATACAGCAATATGTCAAAATGTATTTAAAATAAAATGTGGCAGTCTCACAGTTTATACCAGCCACAATACCATTTCTGGCAATTCAGAGAGGACAATTTCAAGCAGTCACTAGGGAGAGTCAATGAAATGGAACAACCTCTTAAAAGTTTTGTCTTCCTCATCTTACTCTGCTGCTTATAGCACGTATTCCCCTCTCAGACCTGGTTTATCTCTGCAAGATTTGCTCTATGCATCTTTCTCTTGGGATCTGGAATATATCTCTCTCTCCTGTGATTCAATTTCCTTCTTAGAGTTTTCAAAAAGTCCTTGTTGGGTAATTAGATGATTCTGGGACATTGCATTGTGCCAGTTTTAAAGATAAGTCGCTGTTAGAGTCAGAAGGGAGTGTTCCGATCATCTGACCTCCTGCATGAGATGGTTACAGAATTCCACCTAGTAATTTTCATGTCTAACTTCTGCCTGAACTTCAATAAACAGCACTCATTGTCTGAGGCAACTATTCACTAAAATACAGTTACTACTATGCCTCACAGTACTCAGTCAGGGGAGGTGTCAGAAAAGTCTCCGTTTTAACGTAACACCTCTTTGTTTAAACATCCTTTGCATACAGCTTCAGTGTGTAAAGCTTTGAGATGGAGCAGGAGGAAGATGGGGATCATCTGCATCCCAAATGGCTCCATTCCCCACGGTACAGAGTAAGATGGATTGGCTTGATTATTCCACGTGCTTCTCTTGCTGAATTGTTTCTCCGTTATGAAAGCAGTTCTTCAGAAAGCAGTCCAGTGCTAGCTCCAGTTTGGAATATCCAGACAGGATAGGAATTGCTCTTTTTTTTTTTTTTTTTAATTTAGGTATTAAAATGTGTGGAATGGTATGGCCACTTGGTGGCAAAGCTGAACAGGAAGTAAAATGTGACTCTGCTTTTCAGAAATGCTTTCATTTGTTTGACATTTGTGTGAAACTGTCAGAATTATAAAGGCACACTGACTTCCACCTGCAAGGCCACGTTTCTGTTTCTAATCGTGTTCCTAAGTTCCTACAGTCATAACACTACCTGTGGCAGTAGTAGAGATTGTTTGATTCCTTGAAGACAAGATGTACCGAATCAGTCGGCTTTGCTTTCACCGTGAGGTGAGCTGGGGCAACGTGAATGCCCCTTCCAGTCTCTCTAGCAGGTTGAGAGACAACACTACATGAGAAAGCGTCAATGACAGCTAAAGGGCTTCGGTAGAGTTCTGTAGCTCTCTCTCTCCCTAATGTAGGTGTTGGTATTGTCCTAATGACAAAGGCACATGCTCTGTATTTTAATGAGGCAAGATGGAATATCTGTATGAAATGGCAATAAAAAGCCAGGGTAACTGTGCTAGCGAACTTCTCTTTCTAGTTGTTGTTATAAAAAAGTCATTCAAATTATTATTTTTAATGTTTTAAGGAAGTGTGGATTGTAGGGAGACATAAGACCATTTATCACATCAACCTTATGTATTAGGGAGGGAGCAGAGACACAGAATCCATCAAGACTTCATGTGTATGAGCCTTTTCTTTAGCTGATGCCTGGATATGACTGGAAGTGTTGCAGCACGCAGAGCACTAGATATGCTGCCCAGAAGATGATAACGTCCCCTTCTGGCACAGCATCATAACAAAATAAAATAAAATGATGCTATGCTTTTTCCTCAACCAGAGTCCTGACTCTTTCAGCCCCTTTTACCTCATCCCACAGGAGACAAGACCCGTGTCAGCTGTGGGCTCATGAGAGAAGTGAGCAACTGCAAGAAGTAAGAGGCATCTCTCCTGCAGCTGCACTTCAGGTGAGGTGAAGAGGTGATTGCTGACAACACTCGGCAAGGTCTTGGGCTCCCTGTGTATTTGGAGATGTACAGACAGATTAATTTCTTTATCATATGAGAATCTCTCTGCTGTTTCATGCTGTCAGACATTCAAACCGCATTTATTAGTGAGCTTCTCTTGATTCTGAATAAGAGACTGAATGCATTCCCCCTGCTCCATGCTCCAGCAGCTCTACTTTAAGCTAATGCTAAGTCAACGGGAGCAACATTTACTTCCTGCCCGTGCTACCCCATTTTCTGGCCACATATTCTGAATGGATACACGCACATCCTATTGAAGCAAATGAGCTTCGGTTCTGTTTAAAAAACAGGCCCTTTAAGTTGGTTGTACAATGACAGACATTTGCAGAACATGTAGTATAAAGTACTAATTCCTGCTACCGGGAAGCTAGCAATTAAATCCAAAATAGTCATCCAGGATTTCTTCCATGATACTCTAATGTATCCCAGCTCTTTGTGTGTGTGTGTGTATGCATGCATGCAGACATTTTACTTGTGGACATGGAATTAATTCTGTTTTTCCAAAACTTAACAGTCTTACGAGTGTCATTAATAACCCAAGGGTTTATAAATCTGAGTCCCTTAAAATTTTCAGTCGCCTCCTTGAATGTCTTCACAGAGATATTTCATTCCAAGTTTCTTGCTTGGACTGTCTTAGCCATGTAATAAAAGAGGAAGGTCAAACCAAGCTTTTGTGTAACCTGTCAATTTTAATGTATTTTTGCTTGAGCCAAACAGCTTTTCATGCTCAAGATGACAGGTACTCGCCTCAGATGTCATCCTTTTTCCTTGGACCTCAATGAGGCAAGTACCAAGACCTTGCTGGAAACTATTACCTCCAAACTGTTTATCTTTCTTAAATTCCTGATTTATCGTGTTAAATAGTTTGCACAGCTCTGTACAAATAATGCATAGGAGCTGCATTATTAGCTGAGATGCAAAGCAGCAACTCTTCAGATATATACTGCATTTGGTTAAATCTGATTATACGTTTAGATGTCTGCTAGATCTGACTGGGTTTATTAGCAGATACTGAAGTGATGCCAAATTAGGAGATTGTTTGGTTTGGTTTGGGGGTTTTGGGTGTATTTTTTGTTTGGGTTTGTTTTTTAAACCTGTGCTCTCTGCTAAAGTGCAGTCCTACCATCAACCTGCACTGCTACAACTGAACATACACTAAATTGGAAGAGAAAGGATGAAATTAACAGCTAGTAAAAAGGACTGCAGGAACTACTTGGGCTTTTTTCATTAGTTCAGTTAATTTACTATGAAATGACCAGTTTACTTAGATTTAGTACAGTTCAACCACCCTTTCTTGCAAAGCCAAGCCCTGTCTTATGCCTCTTATGTCCTATTCCTCTACACAAAATGTGCATGTTTTGTATATGAGGACAGGGCCGTGCCCTACTGCATTTGCAAAGAGCCAGGCCCATGGTGCAGTGCAGTTACCTCTCCATGCAGCTTTGAGAGGGGGCAGGGACTGGGAGGGGGCACAATGTGCTGTGGTACCCAGGGCTGTCAATGCTCTGGGCTGCCTCCTTTGTCTACTGTTGTTCAGCTCAAGGGTGGAGCAAAGGCATTTGGCTGAATTATCGGGCAAGCTGTGCCCAGGTTCTTCCTTAGGGGCTATCACCTTTCTCCAGCTCCGGTGAGGAGGTGGAAGGCCGTGGGCCCTTCCACAGGTGGTGTAGGTGACAGGCATCCCAGTGAGTGAATGGATGCAGCCCCTTGATCTGAGAAGGTGCCCAGGGAGGACCGAGGACCCCCGTTCAGTCCGGCCGGGGAAGGCGTCCGCTCCGCACGCCCGGGCTTTACCGCTCAGCACAATGCGTTGCCCCAGCCCTGCC
>NW_010166919.1:0-20045 GCF_000695765.1 Mesitornis unicolor
TAACGGTCTGTGATTCTGTAAGTGTTTTCATACCCTTGTATTCAGTGCTTTAGTTTCCAGTAACTGCAGCTACTTCTGCTTGACTCAAGGGCTTCCATGTAGTTTAGAGGAAAGCTGTAACCTCAAAGATATCAAGAATTACTGAGGTGCGGTGTGGCTGAGAGGTTGAGACCTGGGATACCTTCTTAGCCCACCTCTGCAATAGTATGTCAGATCCCACAAGTTCCTTGTTCACTGTCTTCTGCTCTTCTGGTGGTAAGACACCTGGATTTAGAGTGGTTAGTGCCTTGCTGACACTCCCTGCTGAGGTAGGTAGAAGAGGAGTAATAGATTTATATCTACAACAAAAGCCCAATTTTGTGATTGCCTGCAACCTGGAGAAGTAGTGCTCCCTTTGTGTGTGTATATATATACATGCAAGAGTGTGTGTTTATATATTTAAACATATATGCAGACATTTTTTTAAAATTTAGTGCTTGACTGTAGTCTATTGTGACATGGGTTCCTCCTTGGTGGAAGAATCTATGCTGCCTGTGCTTTCCAATAAAGGTGATCTTCAAGTTTTTAAAACAGGTGGTAATTCAAACTCTAAACACTAGAATGATTCCAGATGTATAAGCAGATCCTGACCTACTGATAGCCTTAACAGCCAGTCTTAACAGTAAGACTATGTTTTAGCTTTCACAACATATCAGAAGGTTCAGAACATATCTGGCTGTATCCAGATTTTTTGTATGCTTAAAGATGTGGTCTAGATCTCCTTTTAGGCTCATACTGATCACTTGACTGTCATGTAAAAGTTATTTCTTGGAAAAGTGTTAAAGTGGCAGGTGACTCTGATGTTCAAGTATTGTTGAAAACTGCATGAATATCTCAATTTGCGTAGCGTTTTTTTGGACTTATTCAAAGTCTGCATGAGGACCTTTGCTGGCCTTTGGGCTTCCAAGGCTCAAGGTTTGCTGCACGGATTTTATCTAGGATGTGAAGAGGTGATGCACTGTAAGTGACAAAAGATGCTGTTTTGGTGCAAGTGTTTGTAGAGATGTTTTCTGCTTTTCTACAGAAATAGAAAAATTTCTACTGAGAAGTGAAACTTAAGAACAAATCACTACAAAGGTTGTAGCTGAAGCCAGCACCTGGTTTGCCATTTGTCTCTACATCTTCATTGGTTTTTGTGTGAGCCTTTTGTGTAATATGATTACTTTCTCTAATTCTCTTAAATGTGCTTCAAGATGCTGAGCATACAGTGTTTTCTCAGGTATGATCTGTACAGGGAAATAAGGAGCTTTATTTTTTATCTGTGGTTTTAGTTTTTGCTTAGTAAAAATCATTGCTGAAGATAGCCTGTATGTTGAAGGATATAGCTGATTGATTGAAACTTTAACTTTCATTAACATGATTTGTGGCAGCTTCCGCTTTGTGACTTGATATCACCTGAATAACTGCTTTGCTGATACTTTTGTCTTTTGGTAGTAGTAACCTTGTAATGTTTTCTGTTACCGATTTCTTGTAGTTAAGTCCTCCAACAGTTTTGATAAAGGAGTATCTATGAACTGTACGTGCATATTTTTTCTTTTTGCATCTCACGGGAGCAACTGAGAAAAGGTTGAGAGACAATGCTGAAGGAATTTCAAAGTATCATTTATTCATTTTAAATCAGGCTTTTGACTTTCTTTTTTTAAATAGGTTTCCGTCTTGGCATGTCTTTTGTAAAGACTTTTCATCAACAGTGCAGTATGCTTCAGGTGATGCTTGTGCCCTGGCAAATGGTGATGAAAATGTCCAGGAAAAGGTATGTTGAGTAAATCATGTGAATTAGCTGCTCAGTTTGACTTGATATTAAATTAAAAAAATAAAAATACACTTTGATTCATAGCTTTCTTGGCCAGAATTTTTAATGTACTTAATTGTTCTGTGAAGCCTGATATCTTAAGTTTTTGTTTTCTTTAAGGTTTCTTGTGGTTATGTGACAGTACAGCTGGACAGTTTGGGGGAGAAGGGGTGGTGGGGTGCAAATAGTAAAGCTAGTAGTGATGGCTCGGGTTTTTTATTTGAGTGCCAGATGTTAGAAGAAGTGGTCATCGGAGATAGTGTATGGCTCTGTGGAGACCACGATAAGAGGTAATGGCCCAGGTAAGGCTAGGCCACAGTAGGACAGTTGTGTCTGTGTTGTGTTAAAAACCCAGTGCACAAATGATTGCTATCCTAAATAGAAGATTTAAGATTGTTTTATTAAGTCAGTGTTTATCACTCTGTTTTCCTCTTTTTTAATAAAAATTAATAAAGCTAAAATACATATGCAAAATACTAATAAACAAGATTCTGTCTCTTCCTTGCTTATATTACTCAGCACTTCAGATTAAATTGAGTGTAGATGTCCCACCCTGATAAACCCGTTACACGTCTCTGCATATTGCAATTTCATAGTGAGTTCCCAAGCTGGTGAGTCAGATCAGAAAGTCATGGTAATCTTATTGATTTATTTACATAGAGAATCAGTCCTATGATAAACATGGGTGGTATTGATGTTATTGGTCTTTCCGTTTCCCCCATCAATCAGTAGTGGTGCTAACCATGGTCCTTATTCCAAGAAAGCTTTTATATGCCACATCAAACATGGAAAATGTGTTGAACACTCTATTTTGCTTAAGTAGAGAGCTGCCTGACCAGAAAAAAATACTTTAAGTAGTGTAGGTTTCTTAAGTGTTTCATCATCCAGTGTAGCTGTATTTTTTGCCAGCCTGTGTGGCCAAATAGCATCCAGTGCTATTCTTCTGTCTGCCTGAAAAATGTCCTACTCGAGTTTAATGGCTGATGTAATAAAACTGGAAAGATCAAGTACGCATTGAGACTGGGAAGCAACTGGTGTGTGTTTTCCTACTTTTTTGCAACATTCTTCTATTAACATGGCTGCATTGCAAATCAGAACTCTGAACTTAAACCCAAAGATGTGAAAGCTCATACATTATACTGTACTTTTTACACAATTAAAGAAGAATCACTTGAGTTTGAGAAATCATAAGCGTGTGTCTGTTACTCCTAATGAGACAGCTGGGGCTGTCCTGCTCAAAAAGAGCAGTCTTGAAGCCCTTGATCAGTTTTCCTTAGATCAGTTGTCTCTTTGAGGCATTGATGCTATTTAATCTTGGGGATTAGGATGTGTGAGCTAATAATATTTGGGGTAAAATGTTGCATAGCTGTTGTCTCTTTAAGATTTGCCTGCTCAGATTTTTACTTCCTGCTCTTTCGGTGTATGCCTTAACACTCTCAAATTAATATGTAGTCTGTGTAGCATAGCAGCCCAGTTTGGATCAGAACAATAGCACTTCCCGTGTTTGTATAAATTTCTACCAGATTCCTTGCCCTGTTTTAAAGTATTGCTCAAAAATACCTTGCATATGTTGTAGTCACAACTTAAAAAAAAAAAGTTTGAGGGGCAAGTAAATTCTTGTTCCACAGTCTGGTGGTTTAAAGTGTGCGTTCTTCACTTTGTGAATTTACTGTGCTTGACTGTAAATCTTCAGTTGTAAAAGAGTTGCTTTCAAAGGGTACAGCAGACTTGTGAAATTATTCTAGTTCTGCTGATAAGACTGCTCTAACTGAAGCATGCCAGGTGTTATTTTTGAATGGTTGTCTGTTGCAAGTCATTTCAGGATTTTTTTTGTCCAGTTTTGGGCAGTACAGAGGTAAGGAGGATTTGTCAACATGGGAAGTCATCGCAGAATGATTAACTTTTCTTAGCACACAAACAGTGTTTTAAGGCTGCTAAAATGGTCTTTTCTGTGAAGATTTAACTGAATTAACTTGCTGTAGTCTTTGTACAGGCGAGATTTTAAACATACGTGGGCAATGGCTCTGAAGATTTGCGTAGCTTAACTTCTTAGTGATATTTTGGTGGTTGTAGAGGCAGTGTTATTCAGCCTGTATGAAAAGGTAACTCCTCTTACTGGAATAAAGGCCAGTGTTACTATATGCTTACTGTTATTTTACCTTTAATGTACCAGGGGGAAGAGGCTGGTTCCAGACTGGAGTCTAAGCATGCAGAATCAAGTACACAGAGTTACGCTACAGAGCTACTTGATGACCTGACAAAATCGGATGAGGCAAGACTTATTTCATTCACTGTCTCCATGCACTCCTCAAATGCTTCTTGGATTTCAGTCTTTCATTTTGGTTATCTAAAGCTTGTAGTAACTGTGTATCACGTTTCACTTGCACGCAGGGTGGCTGTCAGACTCACATTTCCAATGAAGGACAAGACATGAGTGCTAAAAGATCTTGCATTTCCCAGATTCATAAATAATAAGTAATTTAATATTTTTCGGTACTGACTAAATAAATGTTTCCAAGACAAATTAAAATTGAATATTATAGATATGGATATATCTTTATTTATAAAATACAGTGAACCTTCTCACAGGTATTTTCTATAGCTCAGGCTTAGTAATCATAGCAGTCTGGTTTAGCTTTGATCCTTCATGGCTTCTGACAGTTTCATTTCCTCTGTTAACATGGAAGGAGGGTTGTGTTTCAGTTGTATGTGCCAGTAGTACCATTAAGTCAGTGCTTGGTGTTAAATGGTACAAAGTCTGCTGTTAAGGATGATTTATTTGATACATATTTTTGTTCTGTAGTTTACAGGAAGACATACATGGAACATACTTCTGAATATGTATTGCATGGTCTGGATGTGTAATTTGGTAGTAAAACATTTCAGGACTCTTCATGTTCAGTTGGATGACTTGGAGTGATCCAGCTATTGAACAGAGGCTCTGATTTAACTATTTTCTATTGCTGCAAGAGTTAATCTGACCTGTTTTAGTGGTTATGTACTCTTCCAGATTTAGCCTTATTTTGATTATGCTGTGCAATGGCTCATGAAAACCCAAGACCTAGAATAAATAAGACTCAAGACTACTAGACTCTCAGAAGTGGTATAAACATCTCTCTTTGTTCAGTTAGAGCATAGACTGCTTCTGAATAATTTTGGCCCTTTATTGGAGTGTTAAAATTGAAAGCTTTCCCCAAAATAAACTTTGGATGAAAATAGTGAATGTAAATTTTATTGTACTAGAGCATGCAAATGGAACCATTTATTTCAGCTGCTGAAATACTAAAGGATGGTTTTTTGTGACTGTCTCTTTTTAGAAATCCATGGTTGAGGGAGCTGTTGCACGTGCCTTCTCCAGTTAATATTTTTACACTGTTATTGCAGACTGCGGAAGAGTCTTGCAACTCTCCCAAAGTAGTGCTAAATACCACCTAGGTTTGGGAAGAAAGAAAGTTTAAGTGTCTTGCTATCTGGTTTTCAGGTTCACTGATGACAGAAATCTGAACTACTGAACTGCTAAAACTCTACACTAGATGTTACTGTATGAATGCTTTTCCTGTAAGTTTTGAAAAATGCATGTAATGTTTTCGCAGACTACAGAAATGAGTGAAGCAAGCCAGCCCGAAGTTGAGACTCCACCTTCAGTAGATGTAAATGAAGCTTCATCTAGCGTAGTTGCAAGCACTGAAAACATTTCCAGTTCACCTACCTCAGAGATGCCTCCAGTCTCGCAGCCCGAGTAAGCTTTTTTAATTTTGTTGTTTTGGTCTTTGAGAGAGTATCACTTACTTAGATGTTGTTAGAAAAGTTACCTCTTCAGGTTTAGTAGAGATAAGACTAGACTGCTACACACGATTCTTTTGCTGTGCTTTGGTTTATGGTGTCTAGTGTCAATGCTGATAGAATATGCCATCACTTACTCAGTGTGTGGATTTAGCTGTTTACTTACATGAAGTGTAATGTTATTGCTATTATAAACTGCTGCTTTGACAGAAACAAAATCATGTCTTTTATGTGGTAGATAATCTGCACTAGAAAAGCCCTCAGGTCCTTACCATTAGGATTTCTGCCCTTCACAAATGTGCTCTCACATCTGTGTTAATAAGTATCAAAGCTGCTTCAGTGATGGCCTCTGCTTTCAGTTAAGGAAGAGCTTTGTAGGATTTTATTCTAGGACTTACCATGGAGCAGTCTTAAGTTCTGGAATTAAGAGACTTTTAATGAAACAGCAAATTTTAGTATAAATGCAGCCAGAAGAGTTTGTTGTTCTGGTGCTGAGCAATGTATTGCAGAGCTGCCTCTGCTGCAGGCAGTCTTCAAGAGTTGATGTGCTTGATTTTGTTTCTCTTGTTTTGTGGAATGCTGTGCTATCAAATGTGAACCGTAGTATGGAAGTTCATGTGTGTGTATACCTCTAGGTACTTCCACAGAGTTCTCGTGGGCTTTTTAATGTGTGCTAAAGGGAATATATTCTTCTCTTTGTTCGTTGATATTATAATATTGTGATAGATGAATATTTAACACATGAAAAACAAAGTAGACTTGTCTTTGGTGTTTTGGGTTTTTTAAGAGTTCAGTTTTTCTGGTTTACCAAATTTAGTTTCTTTGCCTTAGAGAAGGCCTGGAAAATCTTGTCTGAGGACTGATCTTGCCTGGTCTGCTTGGGCTAATGCTTAAGCACCTTTTGGTACTTCATAAGTGTCTGTAATTGCAAGTCTTCAAAAATCAAGCTTCCTAAATTTGCAGGTTTTATAAAGCAATACTGGAGTGTAATTTGTGTGTTTGTTGTTACAGCTTTTGTTGACCCCTGTACTGATTTGTTGATGTAAGGTGGTGTAAGTCCTGCTGTTGTCAGGTCTTAGAAGGAGATTCAGGATGTTATTGTCTCTTGAACAGTCAGCTGGGTAGCTTGTAATTGTTGAAAACAGTCTTGCTGTTGTAGTTACGGAATACTAGAGTGATGAACTGAAGACTTGAACTATGAAACAGATTAAAATGGAAACTTGTTTTGAAGCACCTGACATGCTAGTTAATGCTTGGCAATACTGTTCTGACACTAATACCATTTACAGGAAGAAAGGGTAGCATAAGAGAGATGCATATTTATACATTATTTCAAACTTCAGTTTAGCTTTTAATAGCAATAGGTGCTCTTCTTCTGTACGTGTTAAGTCTAATATCCAAAACAGCTGTAGTCTGGCTCCACAGTTAAACAGGATCTTTAAAAAGACTCAGTTGTGTTTATCTTCAGACAGCATTTTTCCTGGGTTTGGTGCTTGTACTCATCAGTGTAATAAAGTCCAGCTTCCTTAGGCGTTACCAGCCTGATATTTTAGCAGGACTTCTTAGTCAAAATAATCTGGGACTAATTTGATTCTGAACCATTTTTACATTGTAATGAATCTTTTTAGGGCAGCACTAATTGTAGCAGACCTAATCTGGGGAAAGCTTTTTGAAAAATAACCTGAGCTCCTCTTCTGGCTGCAAGTAGAGAGCTGCCATGCAGAGTGAGCTTGGTGATGCACTTTAAAAATTAAGACAAAGCTCCTAACAAATGAAAGTACCCAAAAAAGGAGTGTTACAGCTTTTAGCCTTGTGCTACTCACCTTCTGCCAAAATTACGTGAGGTCAGTCAGGTATACCCTGGTATCAGGGCATTTTTAAGTTCATATTTTATTCAGTTGATAGTTATAATGTCACCTGTCCTCCCAGATGAAGAATATGTGGAGATTTTAAGTGTAGTGGTAAACCTTACTGCAGTCATTAAAGTGTTAGATGCAGAGCTGAACTGCGTGCATCTCAGATGTGAGTGCTTTGGGGCATTGGGAGAAGCCATTCCCTGTGTGTAGCTAATGAATTCTCGTGTTTCTAGTGTTTGTTAGGTTTAGCTATATAGCAAAAAGTCTTGAATACCTGTAAGCTTTCTGTCTTATACTGTGGGAACTTTGTCAGGTGAAAGGTACTAAAATTGGCTCCCTAGGTTTGTTGCAGCTGCTTTTGTTGAGAATTGTAGCAGTCAGAGAACCAAAAAAATCCCCTTTTAAGTTGCTGACATGCTATTTGTGTTTTGGCAGCTCTGTATCATGATATTGGATTAACCTAGTTTGCTGCTGACATTGAAGAAAGCTGATGTTGAAATTTAGGAGGCAAAATAAAGCTTTTAATGAAATCTGGTTTATAATCTTCTAGATTAATGTGAAAGTCATCCCTGTACTGGAGAAGAAAGTATAGTCACAAGTTAACAAATGAAGGCTATTATTTGTCCATCTTTTCATCACCCATTCCGTGGTTCCTAAAGAACATATGGGAAAGCTTTTGTTTCAGTTTTTGCCTTAGGATTTTCTTCTGATGCAGTGTGTTCAGCCTCTCTGGGAGAGAGGAAGGAAGTAAAGCACTGGGCAGATTACCTAGTTCATATGGTTGATGCAGTTTAGATAATGGTCTACTGGGTTACCTAATTATTACACTACTGAAAAAAAATGTAAAGGAAGTCTGGCTGGCTGTACTCTATATTGTTGTGCCACCTCTTTTCTCCTCTAGTCAGTCAAGTTTTGTTCTAACTGCTGCCCATTGACTTGAGAATATTAGGAGCTTCTAGTGATGGACAGTCTCATGTCTGCTTCCCTTGAAAGGGAAAATTGCTGGCAGTCAGGTAACTCTGAAGCTGTTCTTAATTTGTAGTGCTGATGGGAAAAATTGGCCATTGTTGTGTTTGATGAGATGTTAGATGAGAGCTGTGGGAGATGAGAAGCTGGCTGTGTGTTCCTCTGCTGAGACAAGCAGTCTGGAAAAGGAAATGCCATTCTTGCATGGCTACAGCTGAGAATGCAGTTCTACGAGTCTAGCATCCTTCATTCCTCTTTTCTTAATTGTTTTGGTGAGACTGTTGCTTTTTTATAACTTTCAAGTATCTTTTATGTGATTGATTAGCAGGGTTACTTGTGTTATCAGAAGGGTAAAAAGCATTTTATTTCTTTCCCTTCAGTGCAATAGAAAATTCCCGTGCTGATATCCCTGTAGTCAGCTCTAGTGAAGCTGAGCAGTCAGAACCTGACTGTGATATTGGTGGGACACTTGAGGCTGACCCTCGGAGTGAGCCTTCCTCTTTTGTCAATCCGCCAGAAAGGTGAGTACTGAAGTAGGTTGTGAGTCTGAATAATTTAAAGGTAATTGTACTTTTCTGTCTTGCCCCTGCAACAAACATTTGCATGTGCTTGCTTATCTACATATTTTTTTGTTTAATATTGCATATGGCTGAAAATGTGATTGTTTTATAGGTCCTAATTATCGTAACACTTACAGCCTTGCAGGTCAACATATAGAGAACATATCATCTTCACATGGCAAGGGAAAGACGACAAAATCCGAGTTTGAGTCGAAAGTTTCAGCAGCTGAAAAGGCATCAGATGAGCAAAAATCTGCTCTGAATGCATCAGAGAACTTAAAAAGGGAGGTAAGCAGTACTGCCATCCACTCGTACATGAGGGAGCCTAATGCCCTCTGTTAGGTTATCACCATTGTTAAAGATGAGTGATAGCCATTGCTTTTCTGATTGCCACTGTATAAATGCACAGTGCTCACATTTTGGGCAGTGTGTGGTTCCGATGTTGCCATCTCAACAAGGGCGTAATAAAGTGGGAGAAAGGGCTGCAAGGTTGATCCATTGGCACAGAACAGTTTTTCTGAGCTAAGTCTCTTCAGATACAAGGCAAAGGGAAATAAAATACAACTATTTGCAGCAGAATGTAGAAGCAGTGTTTGTCATGTCAAGGTTAAGCTGGGACTTCCTGCAGGATGCAGAGGATTGCATGGTCCAGGTAAGCTCGTAGAAGAGAAGTCTGAGGATTGAATCTTGACTGAGTCAGAGTTCCTGAGTAGCAAGCAGATGGCTAGAGGCAAAGATGACAGTTGGAGGAAATAAAGTCTGGTGTGGTTTTATTTTTTCCTAGGTATCTTTATTTTTCCACTGTTAAAGTGGGATACTTAGCTAGACAGGTCTTTTATATTTAACTGTACAACTGCTTTTATGTTCTTACTGTGAGGTAGTTTTAAAGCTCATGTGTTTTTAAAGAGGTAAAGAGTGCCAAAGGCCATGGTAATACCATTTTTTACTGTTTTACGATCATACTTAAACTGCCATTAATAACTTGAATAACTCTCTTTTAAAACTAAAATTTTTCCCAAGATTCTTGAACAGAATAAAGCATGCCTTAAAATAATTGCATGCAGTCAGGAAGAGTCTTCTAAAGAACTTACTACAAACAAATTGGTGTAAACCATTATTTAAAAAAAGCGAGCCACGATTTTCCTTTTTTAACCTAATGCTCTACAGACTGCAGTTTCAGTAAGTATGGCATTGATCTGGTGTGGTGGTTAAGAGTGAGAATGGTTTGGCATTGCTTAGTCAGTTTTTTGACTTGGCACTTTCATCATAGTCCAAGGAGAATCTTACATCCTGAACTTTTTTGGGAGAGGAAGATACAAGTTTGTTTTTTTTCTTGGTCCTCTCATTTCTAAACATATGTGGGGATGTATTTTTGGGTACACCACATCTAAAGTTCTGTTGCAGTGTAGTCATGTGAAGAATTCTGTTGTCACTTTTGTCCAAATATGTGGTTTGGCTCTGTTTGAGGGCTTTCAGCTAGAGAACCGTATGTGAAATAATTATTGCTTGTAGCGCAGAGAAAACGTCAACCTACAAAGCAGTCCTTCTGGAAACCACCTGTAAAATGTTGTCTACAAAATAACCTCTAGACTTGAAGTGTCTAGCAAAAGGTTTTTGCGAATCTGATGATGTGCTGGAAGTGTGTTTGTACAAAGGAAAAGACTTGATGTGGTAGTGTGTGATTAACTTAAAAGGATTACTTCTTTGTCTGGCAAGCCCAAAACATCATTTCTACAGTCATTACACAAAACATTTTAAAATACCTTCTTCTGCTGCTTTTTTGAGGTGTTCAGAATCTCCAGGCAACCTCTGGGATTCTGATGTGACCAACGTTCGTATTTGAAGATTTCTGCTACAGGAAAACCTTCTCTCCTTAGGAGGAAAAGCAAAAATCTTGAAGAAAAAGCAGGTGTTTTATGGGAGAGAATGCTTGTTTTTTAGTTAAGGTACTAGTTTAGCCGCAGAAGTTAGCAGCATCTCAGTGAAAGAATCTGTAATTCTGTGAGGAAATCATCACGTTTTTTTCTGACTTGTGAGCTTACCTTGGCACTAAGTTTTAACACTGATTCAAATGATGTATCAGCTGTTGACTTGATGAGCGCATTTAGGTTCATATTTTTTTTCACAATTGGTGGCTCTTTTTTGCAGAAAGACTATAAGAAAACGGGAGAAATTGACCCTACATCGGTGATAACTCCAAAGGACCCTGGAGACATTCCAACATTTGATGAATGGAAGAAGAAAGTCATGGAAGTGGAGAAAGAAAAGAGTAAGTTCAGGATTCATTGGTCTGGTCTAAATACAGACCGCTTTCATCTTGTCTCAAATTTGAATAGTGAAACTGTCTGAATTTGAAATGCAGCCTGGTACTTCGTTTTTCTACTAGAAGTACATAATTGATAGCATTTACTATGCACAAACAGTAAGCAAGTTCCCTGAAAGTGAAAATACCGTTTGTTTGTGTGGTTTGTTGTAGTAGCAATATTGTCTTGTTCTTAGGTCAGTCAATGCATCCTTCTGCTGCTGGTGGGCAGCATTCCACAAAAAAGGTCCAGAAAAACAGAAATAACTATGCATCTGTGGAGTGCGGTGCCAAAATTCTGGCAGCGAATCCAGAGGCAAAGGTAAGCATTTGCTAATTATTAGTGTGCATTATTTCAGTTTAGTCTTATGCAAGAAGTAGTACAAAGTCCACTTATTTGTAACTTAATATTACTTCGGAAATCAATGTTTTATTTTTGTTTGGGTTTATTGTGATTTTTGATCTACTGAAGTTGAACATAAACTGTCATCAGCCCATTGTTTTAAGAGGGATTGGTATAATTTAAGTCTTTAAGTGAATTTGGGGAGGGGAAGCAGAGTCTGCTCAGGACAGGAATTGAACAGAGTTGTGTTAAATTGCTTGCTATAGTAAATAATCTGTAAATGCCGAAAAGTAGTCTGGCATACTGTCTCCCGTGGCTTATCTTGCTTAGAATGTTATGCAACTTGCTGTTAGTCTATGTAACGAACATCAAACTTATTTTTGGAGAGAGGGGAAAACCCCTTGGTGCTGCGTTGATATTTATTGTATGATTTACAGTACTAATTCTCTTTATACAGAGCACTTCAGCTATTTTGATGGAAAACATGGACCTCTATATGCTAAATCCTTGCAGTACTAAAATCTGGTAGGTTACTGAAGTTTGCATGTAGGAGTGGTTATAGTTCTCCACTGCAATGGGACTAGGTATCCTGTGGGGCTGATGAGACCTTGGTGTGTGTCTGCCTGAATTGTGTGTAAGGAACTTTGATGGATTTAGCGGTAGATGCTTCATTGTGTCCCACATAGAATTCAGTGTCTGGCATTGAGAAGTAAGTTTAAAGGGATAACTTTATTCACTTTAGTCTTTGTAAGTTTTGCATAATAATAGTCTTGCAGAAGAGAGAGCACCTGAGTGTTCAAGTAAAGATTTTTTGGTTTCCTTCCCTAGCTGTCCAATAATTGTAGGACACAATTGGCATTTACTATGTATTAACTAGTATTTCAGGTGTGGTTTAAGTTGTTTGGTATCCTTATTTTTTAGTTCTGTGACTTCTTGCCTTTGCGTAAAAGATGGATGAAGTTTTTGTAGCTGCAGGTGCTATCTAGAGTTACTAAGCTAGATAGGCAGGTAAATGCCATTAGTGATTTTTAAGGGAGCAACAAGTGATGCTTCCTCATTGTACAGCATTTTTGTAGTGTTCATTTATTCCCAGTGAAGGATGTAGTAACAAGGTAAATGAAAGAGGATGGTAATTGTAGAAGGAAAAGTGCTCTTTGAAAATAATTTCCTTTTTGTCTTCAAGGTTTGTTATTGAGCTCTGTGAACCAGTCCAAGTAAAGCAGCTTGACATTGCAAATCATGAATTATTCTCCTCCACTCCTAAAGACTTCCTGGTGTCTATTAGTGACAGGTATGTTATCAAAACCTGCCCTTCTGAATGAAAAATAAAATAATTATTAAATGGTTGACTTAGTAAAACATCATTTTTTTGTGCCTGTTGTTGTGCGAAGTGTAATTCGTTGTGAAATTGCATGGATTTTCTTTGTGTATATTATCAATTACAAGTGGGTTTTTTTTCCATGGAAAGGCAATTGTGAGGCCCTAGAAGACATGGTTTGTGTTCTTTCCATGCTTTTTTTTTGTCACCTTGAAAATGAAAATGAGACATTCATTGAGAAGTATAAGTGAAGCAGTAGAAATGATGCAGTAGCTGGGTGGTGGTGGATGACAGATGATAAAATAAACATTCCTTAACAGGTTGCCAGTGGGGCTGTGTGCTGTCTCCTGCCTTGTCATTTAGACCATTTTCACGTAGCTTAAACTGTCTTCAGTACTGAGTTCTGTCCAATAAAACCTCAAACTACTTACAAAAAAGAATACACTGAGGAAGTGGAAGGGGTATAAATACTACTGGCTAGCCAAATGGCTGATGAAAGGGTGGCTTTCTTGTGTTTTGGGTAATGTTTTACCCCCAGTGTTTTTGGGAGTGAGCAGGTCATTCTCGTATGTGAAAGAGGAGGCATTTGTACAGTGTATCAGAAAACCTCAATTTCTTCAGTGCTCAAAGCATGTGGATTCTGGTTTTCCACACTTGATCTGTTGCCTGTTTCTAACTCTGCTTTGCTCAATGGTTTTTTTTCTGCTTGCTTACAATACTATTTACAACCTGCCACTTGTGTGCTATGTTCTTCATTGTTCATCTCAACTTTTTCAGTTCCAGAAACTGTATTGAAGGCTAGTTGAATTTCAGTAACTGGATCAAGCATAGGGTTTCATCCTTCAAGGGCTTGAGCACTGTTTTAAGTTTGTAAAGAGGTGCTGCTGAGTTTGTTTTGTTGGGACTAGCCTTATCTTGTGACTGTTTTTCCATAAAAAAACACATTGCTCCTATCTTGTAACTGCAAAAAAAGATTCTTCTGTGAAAAGGTGTTTTGGGAAACTTCAGCAAGTGCCTGTAAACAGTGGGTTCTTGCATTTTAGTAGCTGACTTTCCTATTTCTTTTCTAGGTATCCAACAAACAAATGGATTAAATTAGGTACTTTCCATGCGAGAGATGAGAGAAATGTCCAAAGCTTTCCTCTGGATGAACAGATGTATGCAAAATATGTTAAGGTAACTTAAGACTGCAAAAGAATCTAAACTTATCAAGGAAGAAAGGGTTTGCTGGGCTTACACTGTATAATAGAGCATCCAGAGATATGTTATCAAAGCATGCTTTACTATTAATTACACTAGCTTCATTAGTGGCCTTAGTGTGACTAGCCATGTACTAAACATTTGTCACACAGTCATAAGTACATTACCTTCCTTGTAATGGTAACTGTGTGTGTGTGTGTGTGTATACACACATACACTCCCTGAAGCACACCTTAGAATATGCATAGTTCTTAAAACTATTGTGCTGTATTCTGCTGTACAGTACTAAGTGAATCTGAGAGAGTCAGCATTTGAATTCTGGCTCTCATGAAGTGCAGTTTTGCAGTTATTCAATCATAACTGCAACTTATCCTAATTATTTAGACTTACTGCTACTGGAGCACTTGCCATAACCTCTCCGTCTTCAAAGTAACTTGCAGTAAGTTGTCTTTACTCAAAAGACAGAGAATAAACCTCCATAAATAATATGGTACTTGGACTGAGATAAAAGCTTTTGTGAAAATACTGAGATGTAGTAGAGATTGAAATTCAAATACAATGGACTTTTTAGGTTCTCTGCAGTGATGTGTTATCTTCCAGTTACAGTGCTTGCAAAAAAAAAATAAATTTGTTTTTGCCACTGAATTACAGTTTGTGCTTTCATGAAGAAGTAGCTATGCTATGAATGATCATTATCTAACTTCTCTACCCAGAAATTCTGCATGAGTCATAGGATAAAAATTTCAGTTATTTTTAATTCTGCTTTCTGGCTGAATTAATGCCTTAAGGTAGCTGGAATCTTGCTTGTCACTAAAATCCCAGAGTTACACTAGATGCTTCAGCATTTAGTCCCTTGGTGGATACAGTGTTCTGCCTTGTAGAATAATGTAGCACAGCAACACTTTCAAAGGACTCTTGTAATGTTTTTGCTTCGTAGCACAAAAAGTAAGCAAGTTCTAAGTATACCTCATCTATAGAAGGAGTCCAGAATTTTTTCAAAAAGTTTGGTTTTTGAAGTGGCTTAATGATGAACTTGTATCAAAAATCACGGAAAGTATGAGTACTTTTATGGGAATGGTTATCTTGATCTCACTTGCAGATTAGTCCTTCATTGTCCACATAGTGACTTCATAAATGCATTCCGTAATTGCAAATTAATTTACATTAAATATCAGTGTGTAGTCAAGTTCTCACTAGAAATGCACTGGCTGAAGGTTCCAAATGTATCATCAGATGCCATAAATGCATTCTGTAATTGCAAATTAATTTACATTAAATATCAGTGTGTAGTCAAGTTCTCACTAGAAATACACTGACTGAAGGTTCCAAATGTATCATCAGATGCCCTATACATTTTCTTCCAGTTGTTTCTATAAATTGAAGCATGCTATATTGAACTTAAAGCAGCAACAGCACATAGAATGCATGCTGTGAAGTGTGGTTTTTTTCCTTTTGAGTCACTTTCTGTAATCTCTGCTCTTTAAGAGAGAAAATCCTTAGTAAATTTAACACACTTCATTATTCTGTCTGCAGTCATGCTGCCTAGAAAAATTGAGTAACTCAAGTTTGTTAATAAAACACTTGTTGCATGTTACCTTCTGTCCACAAGGTAGAAGGGCTAAATGAAATCTTGCTACCTAAGGCAGATGAAGTAGTACTGCGACTTCATCCTCTGTAATTTGTTTTCTTAGGCATTTACAGTACTGAATTAAAACCAGCAATACCCTGTAGTTGCCTGTGGCATGTGTTCAGCCTTTGTACTGACATCTTTTTTTTTCTCTTTTCCTTTCTCTTGCTTCAGATGTTCATCAAGTACATAAAGGTTAGCAACCTCTTCTTTTGGAATGATGAATGCATGGGGCTTGGGGTGTTCTCTGCTGCGACTCAGTACTTTAATGCATGGCAAGAACAAATCTTTCAGAGTATTTTCTATTATGGGCAATCTACAAATCCCTTCAGTAAAAAAACCTTGCAATTTCAAGATTGGGTGTATATGTAACATGAACTCTTGACTCTGGCTCTTTGGAGCTTTATTTTAAGTACCTCTTATTCTTTAGGTGGAGTTGATATCACACTTTGGATCAGAACATTTTTGTCCGTTGAGTCTTATAAGGTAATATCTTTAAGTGTTTTGTTTTGTCTTTCCTTGCAGTGTATTTCAGTGTATTTTAATAATAGTTGGGCAACAAATTCTAGTTTTCAGTTTATCTAAGTTATTTGGAAATAGTGGTGTAAATTATCTGCTGTGTAGCATGCTTCACATCTGTTTAAAGAAGGTTTGGATCTTAGGTTTAATTCTCCAGCATGTAAGGAATAGTTCATATTTGCAGAGGGGGGTGTTAGGAAATGGGAGCATGAGCAGCCTTACAGAGCATCATGAGTGTTTAATGGCTGACCAAGCAAAACAAGGAACAAGTGATGAGCTAAAAAGAGCAGGTGTAGTGAGTGCTTTTGAGAAGCTGCTGTTACATGGCATCCCAGGTACATAAAGTTAGTGATGCTTGGAATATCTAAATTGAAACAACTGTGTGTGTGTTTAGTTCAGATAATAATCAGCTGTCTGTTTGTACTGCTCCTAGAAATCAGTTTCAATTCTTCTGTCAAAGCTATGTTAGGATTTGAGCCTGGGAACTCTAATATTGTAAGCCAAACCATATTTTCAGCTGACAAGACTGCTTTAAGTTGGGCTGATTTGATTTAATTTTGGCAGAGCGGGTCAAAGAGAACATAGCATGCAAAGTGAGAGTCATGACTGGATACTCCCTAAAGTTAGTCAATGGTAAAGCTGAAGAAGAGGCATAAGAGCTCATGGAGAGCTTAAAACAAGAAAGTCTAGGTATGAGTTCAAGTTAAAAAGGAGCAAAAGGAGGAAAAAACCTCTTTGCAATTACTAGAATTAAAAACAGAATCTTGTTTTGGTGCAGCACTTGAAAGCATTCAGTGGACTCTGTGGGTACAGTTTGAGAAAATAAGCATATGTGCTGCTTGATCTTGGTTAACTGAAGGCAACTGTTGCTTATCTAATTTATTTGCTACGTATTCTATAATGTTAATATCACCTAATTATTAGTTGTGTCAAGTAATTAATGATTAATAGACTAATACTAGGTTTTTATTTTAACTTTGTTCATAGGGTATTTGGTACTAGCATGGTTGAAGAGTATGAAGAAATAGCTGATTCTCAGTATCAATCTGAACGACAAGAACTCTTTGATGAAGATTATGGTGAGCAAATAATTTCTGCATTTTTAGCCATTCAGATGTGTCTTGGGTTAGTCTGGTGATTTGTCATTTCCAGCATATTCTAAATGATTTGACTACTAAATTTACTCTTAGTCTTTTTGACAGTATTTCAACATTTCTGGGCTTATCCAACAATCCTTTTAAGCTTCAAACAATGTATTGTGGCTACTTGGGGGGTTACTTTAAAAATACTAGCAATAATATCTTCGTATGTTGACGGTAGTAAAGGATAACTAAAGTAATCAAAGCAACTCACCCAAAACAGCTTTGTTCTTAGAGTCCATAGCCTATTTCCTGAGATTACTTGTATGATCAATGCTGCAAGCAATTGGGAAGGTGCTTATTTTGTCTTGCAGACTTTGTATTTAAATGAAAAATATGAAAACATACCTCCAGGTCTCGCAAAGAGGGGGAAAAACCCTATATAAAGCTCAATGAGCTGTTTGCTGTATTTATGTCATGAATCCTGAGGAAACTGAATCTTGAACCCTAAATCTAATTGGGTTTCTTGTATTTCGATTTCTCATTGCTTGGAGCTTGATATTTCAGTATGTAATCTCTGACATTTAAGTCTTCCTGTTTTGTTTTCATACTGTCAAACTGACATAGTTGAATGACGTGTTATTCTCTTTGGCAATGAAACATTTAATTTTGATAGTCATGAGTGTTGTCCTTTATACATAGATTATCTCTTGGATTACAATACAGGGGAAGAAAAATCTTCAAAAAATCTCCTTGGTTCTGCTACAAGTGAGTATGATTTATTGGAGAAATTATTGCTGTGCTGAAACAAAATGAGCTGCTTGAAATTGCAACGGCATTTTGTGCTACATCTACAACTTTCTTATTTTTGTGCTGGAATAATTTATTGTGATTCCTATTTAATTGCATAGGAATAAATAGTAACAATTCAAAAATTGCAATGGCATTTTGTGCTACATCTACAACTTTATTTTTGTGCTGGAATAATTTATTGTGATTCCTATTTAATTGCATAGGAATAAATAGTAACAATTCAAATTTGGGGTATCAGTCTTGGTGTTCTAAAAAATAAAACTTTCCATATCTTTGTTTTTTTGGAAACCTCACTTTTCTATGCTTAAGAATCCTGAGCACATAAAATAATATGAATGTTACACAGGGCTGTAAGTAATGTAAATATTGTAGCTTCTATGTTCTTCATTAGAGCTGTGTATTTTTTGGGGAGAACTAACAGTTCTTGATGGAAGGAACCTGTCTTATTTCCACTGGAAGACCTCCGAGTGTGGAGTTTATTTGGTGTTCTTCATTAGAGCTGTGTATTTTTTTGGGAGAACTAACAGTTCTTGGTGGGAGGAACCTGTCTTATTTCTACTGGAAGACCTCCGAGTGTGGAGTTTATTTGGCTACGAATACCTGAATATTCAGTTTTAATGGTATTCTTAACTACTAAATTATTTAGGATAGTATCAGCTGCCACACAACTTCTGAAGAGCTCTTGCACTGTAGCGCTATTCCTTCTGTCCCAGTTAATGAAGATTTGTTACTGTAGTGTAGATTTGCACTCAAAATAAATGCTGTTTGGGCTCAGGTTTTACTTTCATCCTATAGTGGATCAGAGCTGCAGAGTCCTTGACTACTATTTCCTACAATGTAGTTGTCACTTAAACAAAAAAGTTCATAGCTAGGACTGTTGCACAGCTTTGTGCAGTTTTCAAAGGGGCTATAGACAATGGAAAAATGCAGTTTGTTTCTAAATATTAACCTCTCACAGGTGAGAGCAAACCAGTACATTCTTCCCTGACAGTACTTACCTCTTATTGGTGACTTTTGAAGTTTATCCTCAGGCTTTCTTGATGAGGTGTATTCACATGTTCTGTCTGGAAGTGCAGCCTTGCCAGTTTTCTGTTCGCTGAAAAATGCAGTGACTTCTCTATTGCTTTTCAGAGTGCTAAAGCTATGATGAAAAGATTTGAAACACCTATTACTGACAGTGCTTTAAAAAGACAGCTGAGCACTGAAACACTGCAGTGATCATTACTTAGTTCTGGCTGGTGGATCTTGTTATTAAGGCCTTTCATCTCTGGCAGGGTAGTCGGTGTTCCTTTTTTGAAGGAATACTGAGTTTGGGTGTCTTTTGTGGTGAGTTTTTATATGTGCATGCTTGGACAAATGAGACGGACTTCTGTTTTGCATTGTCTTAGACTGATACACCATGAGGAAGAGGGATCTCTGAGCAGGAGACAGTGGGCTTCTCACATCTAACTAGAAGTATTTTGCAGTCTTCAGTGTTCTTACCTGTCAGGGTAGCTCACTGGTTTTCTTCCTGCTGTTCTAGACTGGCGTACTTCTATACCAGACTCTTAATTCTCCCTCTTTTTCAAGTTTTAACATCAAGTTTATTATGACTTCTCAAAGAACACAGCCCCAGATAAATAAGTAATTCAAGAATGTATTTTCTGATCCATTTTGGAGGAAAAGCAAACTAAGGTTCTGAGCAGAGCTTCCTGCAGTCTAAGAAATTTGTCATTACTACTAAAATGCCTCTCTAACTTCATAAAGCTACCCAGGTGACATATAATACAGAAGTATGTTGGTGGGTGGTGGAGAAAGGGGGTACAATTGGGCCACCTTTTGAATGTTCATAAAAAGGTGCTCTTTCCC
>NW_010166919.1:20076-21458 GCF_000695765.1 Mesitornis unicolor
CTAAATAAGCCTGACAACAGTGTTTGTTTTCAGTATCAAGACCTCAAAGAGGTAGCTGTGTTTAATATATGTGCTGCTATAGAGCAGATCCTCTTTGTATTTACTTCTGATTTTAAAAACAAAAAAACCCCAAAACAACAACAACCAAAACCAAACCACAAACAAAGTAAACAGATATTTAAAAAAAAAATCCATGCCAGATTTGTGGATATTTATTATGGTTTTCTTCCAGTTGCCTTGACTGATCTAGATCACAATTTACAACCTGCTACTTGAATGCAAATTTTCTTCTTCAAATATTTAGAGTTATGTTACAGCAGTGTCAGAGCCAGAACAAGTATTTGGGATTAAGGAGGGGAAGTATGATGTAATATGAGAGTCCAGCTTAATTTCAATGCATCTTTAGTCTTCTGTGTCTGTCCTGCTATGGATGTCCTGTGTTCAAAGGCAGAATTCTGTCTCGCTCATTCAGCAAATGACACTTTAACTCACTTCTTTAGTGCTATTATGACAGGTGATCCAGCCTTTTATTATAGCTCCTCTGAGTGTTCAAGCTCTAAAGTTCAGCTGCCCTCAGTGGTTCACACACTCAGATTGTCAGAAAATTCTATGCTTAAATATTGTTATGTTTGTCTTACTGTTCCTTGGTTTCAGTGGACTAATGATCAGTGAGTACTTCCCAATGGTGTTAGAAGATCTAGCTAGTAAAGGTTAGATATGGGTTTTCAAATACAGGTTTCTAGCTTATACATTTATCCTTTAACAGCAACAGATCTATTCAGTGTAATAGAATGACTGGATTTTTTGATGTCCTTATGCAGTGATTTGTTTCAAGCAAGTGTTACAAAGTAGCAGATCTCTGGGACCTCTGAATACATCCTCTTTGTTTTCTTGTTTAGATGCTATCCTAAGCATGGTGAATATTGCTGCTAATATGCTTGGAGCCAAAACTGAAGAATCATCTGAAACTGAAGGTATGAATTTTTTTTTGTTCAGATAAAAAGTATTCTAGGAAGTTTAATTTTTGGAGGTTTTTTGTTTGGTTTTTTTGTGAGGAGTTGGATGTTCTATGTTTAGATTATTTTTCACCTTTTATGGCATGCCTGATTAGTGCGACAGAATTCTTATCCTACTGACTGTGAAACTTGCAACAAAGATGCTGAATTTGCTGAGAACTGAATAGATACAAATAACATGTTTGCTCAGCTATATTCAGAGTTCTTGACTCTCTGTATTACCTAGCTTCACTTGTGAAGTCTAACTTGCCTCTTCCTGAAGATATTTGAGACTATTCACAGAATCACAGAATCTCAGGAGTTGGAAGGGACCTCGAAAGCTCATCCAGTCCAACCCCCTGTCAGAGCAGGATCACCTAGACCAGG
>NW_010166919.1:21619-68823 GCF_000695765.1 Mesitornis unicolor
CTGTCATTTGACATCAGAGAGAAGAGCCTGGCTCCTTCCTCCTGACACTCGCCCTTTACAAATTTATAAACATTAATGAGGTCAACCCTCAGTCTCCTCTTCTCCAAGCTAAAGAGACCCAGCTCCCTCAGCCGCTCCTCATAAGGGAGATGCTCCACTCCCTCGATCATCGTTGTGGCCCTGCGCTGGACTCTTTCATGCAACCATAACATTGTATACATAAACTATCTGGAGCACTTTCATGCAAATAACTTTGACAGCTGCATGTAGTGGTAGTGCAGTTACCTGAAAAAAAAAACAAACCCCAAAACACCCCAAAGGCATTGAAAACAAACATGATTTTTGAGGGTTTATGTTCATGTTTTCCCCCTTCCTGCAGTAGGGAACAAAAGTGTGCCCGAAAATGTCACTGCCACCCCTGCAACTTCAACAGCTGCACCAAGACTGCCTGAACCAACTCCTGTTCCTTCACCAGAGTAAGTGAGTGGTGGGGGGGTTTTCAGTCAGTGTACTTCTAGCAGAGACTAATGCACACCAGTCTGGAATCTTTGGTAGTAGAATGCTCCGATATGGCACACTGTCTTAAATAAGCAAAAAGGCAAGTAGGATGGTAATGTATAACTAGGGAAATTTATGGCTTTAGTTACTGTTTATAGCTACTTCTGCTATGAGACATTTTGTTTTAGCTCTTGGCTAAACGTCAAAATGCATCACTAGCCGCCTCAATTGTTTGTGTTACTTCGTTTAGAAGAAGTAGGAGTGTTTTGCTCTTGGCAATTGCAGAAATCTTGAGTGGAAAATGAGTTAATATTCTTGCAGGTTTTGCAGGTTGTCTCCTGCGAGGGAGACTAATTAGGAATGTAACTTGTATTGCTGAAACTCAGTTAAATTGTACCCACAAAAAATCTGTTTTAGAAGCTTATATTTTATGCTGGGATTTGCTTGATGAAAATACATATGCAAAGATATGGACTTAGATTGGAAGGAAGAGTTGTATATAGGTACGCTGTGGGTTGTTTTTTTTAGTTGATTACAATTGTTCAGAATTGATTTGGCTACTCAGAGCTGAGACTCTAGCTCCTAAATGTTAAGACATAACTTGTGCTGTATTTAGTGGTTTTAATAGTTTCTTAGCACTCTGATTGTTGAGAGGCTGGGGAAGGTCAGTGGGAAGGCTGTGATTCTTGCATTTGCATTTGAAGATTGCAGCAGAAGAGCAAGATGCTTGCTATGTAAAAACTTAATGATGTTTGAACTGGTGACTTTTTTCAGGGGTGATGGAAGGGGCAATATCTGATTGAGAAAGCTTGCTGTTTCAGAAGCAAGGGCTGAAATACTTGGCAAATGGAGGATTGAAAAACATCAGAAAATATTAATTTAAAGAATTTCTGACTGTATCCAAACTGGCCTTTGGTCACTGGAATAAGCTTTGCTAATTTTCTAAAAGATCCTACTTTGTAAAATGTAAAACTGCTGAAGTAACAGTCTGTCTTTCAACTCTTTCATTGTAGACTTGTTACTACAGATATTCCACAGATAGATAAAGAGCAATTAATTGTGGATTTGACAAAAGAAAGTCCTATAGTTCAGCTAGTACAAGAGTATGAAGAAGACACAAGCCAGTCAACAGTAACCTTGCTGCCCAGTGATGATCAGGAAGAAGAAGCATCAGCATGGTTTGAACTTGAGACAGAAAAGTATTGCTGTGACTTGGCAACAGCATGCTGTATTTCCACCTTTTCAGAATATCTGTTTAAATGGTGTTCAGTTGCAGTAGCCATGCATCGGCAGCGTAGTAAAACTGAAGGTAAACCAAGGCAAGATTACTCCGCTAACGTTCAGCAGCCACAGATGGTTCCGTCCGAATCTATACATACATCAGTAGATGAGCCTCTGCCTGAGCAATTAGACAGCAAAGCTGAGAGACCGTCTGGGTCTACTGTTGGAGTTGACTTCAGCAGTGTGGTTCATGAGGAGATCAGTAACGAAACCACAGATTCTATTGAACTGGAGCCAAGCCATCCTCAAACTGTCTCTCAGTCCCTCCTCTTAGAAGTTACTTCTGAAGTTAAGCCATTGCCAACAACAGACAGGGTGTTGGAGCCTGCAAAAGAAGATGCAGGCCAGGTAGCACCAAAGGTGACTCCCCAGGTGGATATAGCTGAGATCAGTGCAGAAACGGAAAAGGCTGAGAGCTCTATTGCAGAAGAAACACCTATGGCTTCTGAGACCAGTGTGGCTACTGAGGTAAGAGAGGTAAGCGCAAGAGAGACTATTGCTACTCCAGTGATATCAAAGCCTCCAGAGACAGTTGTGCAGCCTGATTATACAGTGGGCATGGTAGGCAGTGATGCTGGAGAAGGAAAGGAAAGCACTCCAGAAGTGCAGAAACCTCTTTTGCCTCCTGTCGAGTCTTCTGTGTCTGCCGAAACAAAGGAGGATGATCAAGCAACTGAAGAAGCTTTAATGGCGATCCCAGTCTCTGGAGGGCCACAGAGGACAGCTACAGACTTCTATGCCGAATTGCAGAATTCGACAGATCTAGGCTATGCCAATGGAAATCTTGTTCACGGATCTAACCAAAAGGAGTCCGTATTCATGCGCCTTAATAATCGCATAAAAGCCCTGGAAGTAAACATGTCTCTTAGCAGCCGCTATTTAGAAGAGCTTAGTCAGAGGTAAGTCTGCCATGTGTAAACATGATTTTATCCAACTCTACAAAGGAATATACACATATGAAAAGTAGTGCAGTGGAAGTGGATTATAATGTAAATCACAGCATAAAGCTTTATGGAAAACTGGGAAAAGTACCTAATCCTAGGTAGCTACTGGAGGCCTCGATGTCTGTGGGTGGCAGGGGTTCCCTTTCTGCATTTCAGATAAAATCCCATTGGTTTTTGTTTTGGGGAATATTGCTGTGTGTTTTTTTTAAAGGATAGTGTTACCAGGATGTAAGGGCTAATCCTGCCCATAATCCTTTCAACAAAAGGGCACATCCTCCTGTTGCTGTTAAACTGAATAACAGCCCTACAATGCCTTCTTTACTGAATTGATTGTTTACACTTACACTAGTGTGTGATTTGTAATAACTCTTGTTGAAGAAGGGAGCATGGAGAGGGAACAAAGAACTTTCTGTGAGGGATGTTTTTGTATTAGTGTTTATCTGTGGTGTTCCTTAGCCACAGGAGAATCAGTAGATGTACCCATTTCACAGTTGGTTCCAAGGAAGGGGCTCTCATGTTTACTGTTGTGTTGTCTATCTTGACAGTCAGTGTTTGCAGAGAATTCTCCAGAGTGAGGTCCAGTAAACTGGCACTAAGCTCTAGGTGCTGAAACAGCTCTAACTTTAACCTTAGGGG
The DNA here is from genome assembly GCF_000695765.1 of Mesitornis unicolor. Classification (NCBI taxonomy): domain Eukaryota; kingdom Metazoa; phylum Chordata; class Aves; order Mesitornithiformes; family Mesitornithidae; genus Mesitornis; species Mesitornis unicolor. The sequence continues at coordinate 24,979 of NW_010166919.1, forward strand.
GGGGAAATCCCAACAAAATAAACAAAAAACCCACCCCACACAAAAACCTAGACACACACACCTGTTTTACGTATGAAACTTAAAAGGGAATACCACTCGATGTTTAAATTAAACTCTGGGCAAAGAAAAGTTTTCTGCTTGCATAGTTGTGTTTCTGAAGACAAGTCTAGTGCTGAGGAATTTTATGAACTAGCATTTTAAACCTTTATGCTTTTTATTTTAGGTACCGAAAGCAAATGGAAGAAATGCAGAAGGCTTTCAATAAAACAATAATAAAACTTCAGAACACCTCAAGAATAGCAGAAGAGCAGGTGTGGTTTGTTGGAGTACATAAGTGTTTTCCTAATTAGGAAAGTTTACTTTTAAGAGAGTTGCAGAAATTCAATTGAAAGTCTTTTGTTAGCTGCTTATCTGCCTTTTAAAAGCATCCAACCTGCTTCCCAATTTTTGCTCTAATAAAATATGTAGATATATTTCCAGTTGTTTCAGAATAAAGCCATTTCCAGCTCTGTTTCCTGATTTTGCATTAACAAATAAACAAAGTCAGCTGGCAATGGCTAAAACTCTTAAGTTAAAAAGTTACCCGAGTCTTTTCAAACCCTTGTTTCGTGGTTGTAGCTGCACTCAACTTTTTTTTTAACTTGGTTTGTTTTTCATCTGTGACTTAAAGTGTAGCTATATCGACATATATATAGATAGAGACAGTTGCCCTGATGCTGCTAAGTAATGGCTTTTGCCAGATTTGCATTTGAAAGCATAGTGCATATAACAAGCTTTAGCTCATTCTTTAGTGTGATGCAAGGAAGTGGGAGCTGAAGGAGGTTTTCCCCTGCTCTGCTGTTTTAGCTTTCCTGAGCAGCTGTGAAATATAATGCTAACTGCAGTGCTGAATAATCACTAAAACAACTGTGCATGTGGCATAGCAGACTTAATCCCAAGTTTTCTGAATATTTTCCAGTACTGGAGTTTGTTCATCTCTCAACAGCAAAAAAAAAAAAAAAAGCAACTTTCCTGAGATCATGTGTGCTCTTTTCTGCTGTTTTTTTCAATAGTATCACATGCTGGTCAGGCTGAGGTGCTCCTCTTGGTTAACCTCCCTGATACTGTGCTTACTTTTCTTAATTTCTCATAGGATTAAGAATCCTGTTAGGGCTCTTTCCAACAAGGAAGTGATAGCTTTGAAGGACTTGTTCCTGGCTGGCTTGGGCTCCTGTCAGCCTGGCATCCCAGAGCAGGAGCGATGTGTCAGCCCTTAGAATTTAGCTCTGCCTGGTCACCTGCATGTGCATTTTGTAACATGACAGTACTCAGCTTCCTGATAGTCATCGCTTGGAGCTGGCTACTTCATCTGTCTTTAATGAAGATAGTAGAAGTCACTGTAATTAAATGCTTTTGGCATAATGGTATAAAGCATTATTTGATGTTTTTAAATGTGTATATGACTAATGCTGCCTAAGCAGTTTCAGATAAGTGAAAGTTGTGTTGAAGGCACTGCTGACTATGTGAGGCTTCAAAATGCCTGGCTGTGTCAGATAGAACGCTAACTCAGTAAATGTGAGAGTGTATGATAGTGGGGACCTGACAGCTCAATAATGACTCTCTTTAATACAGGACCAGCGGCAAACGGAAGCAATCCAGCTGTTGCAAGCACAGCTCACCAACATGACGCAGCTGGTTTCTAATCTGTCAACAACTGTGGCGGAGTTAAAGCGTGAGGTAATTATAATTCAGCAATATGGCATGAGAACTCCACAGAAACAGATACATGAACATACCACAATTTGAAGAGGTCTGGAGTCTTTAAATGAAATTTTGTGGTTGAAGTTTTCTGTAGTGTTGCTTTCAGCCTACATCAGTAGCTGGCCAAGGGAGGGAAGGAAAGTTTGAGTACCTTGAGCTGTCTTGTGCCCTGCAAAATTGGTAATAATTTCTACTCCAGCCCTACTAGCCTCGTGACTGTGGGCTGAGCTAAGGATAAAGATAAAACTTAGAATAGCGTAGTATCTCAGCATTCCTGTAGCGTGTGAGAATTTATATTGTTCTGTGAAATTATTCTTAATGAAATTGAAAGATTAACCACTGACTTTGAAATGGCAATAATGGGATTTCTTTCATGTATAGCATGTTTGACGTGTCAGAGGGAATGGTAAATTTCATGCTTCAAGAACTTCTCTGGCATTTGCTGTGTTGTATAACCAGTTGTATTGCATGGCTTTGTTACACAGCTTCAGTAAAATGGGATGCTTTGCAGTGTCCAGCACTTCCATTGTTCACTTAAATATTAGCAGACTGTTGCCGTAGGTTTAGTGTGCAAGAGTGTACTGGCCCGTTAGAACTGGGCTGTAGTAACAGAAAAGTATGTGAAGGGATGCGCTCTTAGCTACTGAATGGGAGACTCACATGGCTAAGGCGCCCTTCTCCTTTCCCAGCTCTCTGTTTTGCTCTTTCAGTATGAGGAGAAACTTGGCAACAATATTAGGAACTTAATCTCTCAAATGTTTACACTCTAACTTGGGACTTCAAGGCATACCATAAACATGACCTTGGTGGCTTTTGTGCATATAGGCAAAGGCATCTCTTGAGCTGTTTTCTAGCACTTAGTGAGACTCCTCCTTTGATGCCTGGCTAGCTACGCTCCTGTTCATGAGTGCTGTGGTTTTAATCGGGATTTGACAGTGGTGATCATTAGGGTACATTAGTTGACTGTCCTGGAATTTGAACACATGGCTTTCCCTTAACTCCACTCTGCTTGCCTGAGACTATTAGTGTGAGACGTTTGCTTGGTACAAAATGGGAAGTCATGTTCTTTGTCTTTCCTGAAGACTTTGTAGGACTTCTGACGTGTTTAAAATAAGTTTTTGTAGGAAAACAACTGCAGTTCACTTTTTAAAACATTTTCTGCAAAATACCCTTGGATTTCAGCTTCCATATAATTCCAGTAAACTTCATACTTGGAAAAAAATCCTTCTAGGTTATGAAATGGAAGAGTAGTCAAAAATATGAAACCCACTGAATGAAGGGAATATAGTGATATTTATTCTGTGAAGTACTGCAATGTCAGCTGATGAAAAGTATCATATAAAATTGAGATAGTGTTACATCCATGCCAGCTGTAAAACAGAAGTTGCCTTCTTAGTGTACTTTGTTATGGAAAGTATATTACTTTCACATAGGCTTGAATGCTCTTTGCAAGGGGCAGCTGTGTCTTTGAGTGATGGTAGTACCACAGTCAGTGAAGTCTTGTCCTGTGTTACCAATGTGGTTAACTTTCAGGTGCTGTGTAGCCAATAGACTGTATCAAACATCTGAAAAAATACTGGAGCAAGTGTTTAGTGAAAGTGACTCGAATGTGTCAGTTGTGTTCTTTTAAATACTTTAACATGTAAACCACAAGAGTAACAGTATATTTAAATTATTTGTCTTTAACTTGTATCAAATTCTTCCAGGTTTCTGATCGGCAGACCTACCTTGTGATTTCCCTGGTTCTCTGTGTCATCCTGGGCTTGGTGCTGTGTGTGCAGCGGTGCAGAAGCACTTCTCCGTTTTGTGAAGATTACCTCTCAAAAATTCCCAAAAGTAATCACTACCCTAGCCCCAAAAGGTAATGTCTTTATATTTGAAACTTAATTGTTCTTGCAGCTTTTACTGACATAACCTAAATCCACTGGGACTGGCACATTTGTTTTAATTGAGTTTTCTTTCTGCAAACTCAGAATGGAAAGAGTCATTACTGTTCTGTAGAAATACTCTTTTATGAGCATACTACAGTTGGTGTGCCATGCCAGCTTGTTGTAAATACAGTACTGTCTGTTTACCAGGCTTTCTTGGACACCTCAGCCAATAATTCTGTCCTTCTGCGTAAAGATGTCTCTTAATTTAAAATGCATATGACAAAATCCTGAGAAAAACATGTTTTAAAAAGCTTCATGAATTTTGTTTCCTAGGTGTTTTTCCTCCTATGACGATATGAATTTGAAAAGGAGAACTTCTCTTCCACTGGTCAGATCTCAGTCTTTTCAGCTAGCTGGTAAAGAAGGTATTCACATATCGTACATCTGGTCTCTGGTGTTACTCTTAGTGCTGTACAATGTGTCTGTTACTGCGAGTGTATGAAAATGGATTGGCAGTTTAATGTCAAATACTCTGAGTTATAGTCGTTCACCTGTACGTTCTGTAGGACAAGGTGGTTCATGAACAAGTCACCAGACACTCACAGAACTGTGCTAAATTATGCTGAGATGTTGAGTCTTTGCTATCTTTATACTCCATGGATGTTTTCTTGGGGTTAGCAGCAATCAGTGCAGGCATTCAGGTCTTCAAAGTTATGAAGATTGCAGGAAGTTGTGTGGCTTGGTGTTTTGTTTTTAATGTGGAAAATCTGAATGCGCTACTTTTGAGAGGTCCTGATAACCTGTCTTTGAAACTCGGCAGATATTTAGGATCCAAATTTATCAACTATAGTCTAAATTTTCTCACTATTTATCTTGGCCTGGGTATGAGGAATGATCTGATCTTTTCAGTATTCATGTTACACTTGGACAGCTGAATTGTGATTTCTTAGGCTATTGTAATGCAAAACCCAAGGTGCTGCACATTATAGTAACTACCAAGTATGCAGCTGACACTGCTTTTCTGGGTGCAGCAAACTTGCTTCACGGGTGTTTGTACTGTGAATAAAACTGGACAGAAACGGAACTGAATTGGCAACACGTTGCAATAGAGACTAGCTAAGGCACAGACTAATTTTTTTTTTGCAAAACCACACCTTTTCCACATTCTCCCCTGCTTTGGCTTGGATTTACAAAGCACTGAAGGAATGCCAGGCTGAACATCTGTGTCCTTGAAAGGCACACATGCTTCTACTATCTGTCCTGTGGTGGGCAGGCTGTGCATCAAACACTTGGTAACAGTTCATTTTGGTAAGCTTGTTGCTGTAGAAGCTAACTCTTGCTGACTACTGATCCTGAAAGGATCTTCTCTGCTCCTCTCCTATGGGCTAATCTATCAGGCGGTCACCTGTCTGTCACTGAGAGCTGCCATGACAGCATAGGGGAATTCCTCAGAGTTGACTTCACTTTCAGTGTTCATGTGGTGTTACCTCCATTAACAGGAGCAAAAACGTGTGTGATAAGTGGAGTATTTTGTCGTGCTGTTACTTATTTAGGATCGTGTTCTAGAGCTGGCAGTGTCAGAACTGCTGACAGTCTGTACCCTCTCTTGCAGTGGATCCAGAGGACCTGTACATTGTTGAACCCCTGAAGTTCTCCCCCGAGAAAAAGGTAGGGGGGCTGTGGGGCGGCAGGCGAGTGGCGCGTATCTCTGCCGGCAGGTGGTGCCTCTCTGCGCCCCTGCCTGGGCTGGGTTTCACACGCTGCCTGCCTTCAAGACCTAACTGTTCCTCTTCTTACTTTTGGTTTCAGAAAAAGCATTGTAAATACAAAAGTGAAAAAATAGAGACTATTAAACTCACGACAGAGCCTCTGCATCCAATAGCCAACGGGGAAATTAAAGGAAGGAAGCCGTTTACGAACCAGAGGGACTTCTCTAACATTGGGGAAGTTTATCACTCTTCGTATAAGGGCCCTCCATCTGAGGGAAGCTCTGAAACGTCGTCGCAGTCTGAGGAGTCCTATTTTTGTGGCATTTCAGCATGTACGAGTCTCTGCAACGGGCAGACCCAAAAGACAAAAACTGAGAAGAGGGCTATAAAACGAAGACGGTCTAAAGTTTCGGACCAAGGGAAGCTCATAAAAACTCTCATACAGACAGGGTCAATGCCAAGCCTGCATGACATAATCAAAGGAAACAAAGATTTAACAGTGGGAACGCTTGGTGTCACGACAGTTTCTGGACACATCTAAAACTAGCTGAACTTCTCAAACAGGAGAGTGTTTGTTCGTTTGAGAACAGTCTGTGGTATTATGTGGGAGGATAGTGGGAGACGAAGAGCTCAACTAATTGGAAAGTATTCAGAAATTTGGTTTCTGCCTTTTTAAATAGATGGGATTGTGTCAATCTTGGCTATAAGCTGCAGCTTTACGAGGCTGGTAATTTCCTATGAGAACAGCTTGGGGGGGAGGGAGGGCAGGGTTCATTTTATAAAGGTTTTTTTTCACAGTTCCTGGGGCAGAGATTTTTTGAAACCCAGTTTGTTGGGTGGAATAGGGATAAAAGCCTAATCCTCTTCCTTTAGCTTTGTTCCTATTTCTTGCACCTTCCCATATTTATGTGCCTTTTGTCTATTTATAATGCCACTGGAAGAGGGGAGATACAATTGTTTGTCATTTGATTTATTTTGTAACTTCTCTAGCTTTTTTTGAAGATGCAACACTACAGTGCTGTAAAGGGACATGTGTTGACCTTCAGCTGGACTCAGTAATGTGGACTGGATACTGTAAAAATACTAATAGATGGACTTGCCTGACTAGATTCTGGTTTTGCAAACTCGGTTGAGGAAAATACCTCACTAGGAATGGTGATTACATTTATTTCCACCTTCAGTTACAACTCAGAGCCGGAGACTGATGTACTAAATGAACGACAGTGGCTCTTTAGGATTTCCTGCATGTGATGGGATCTTAGGCCAATGAGTGCATTTGTTATCTGAACTGCCTGCTGCAGTCCTCTGAAGGAAGGGCATGGGGAATGCTCACTGCTGCTGTGCTGAGTTCAGGAAAAGGCTCAGCTGAAGGATGCGAGGTGCGCTGGTGCAGGTGGGCTGCTCTCCGAGCCAGCTCTGCACGTGTTGAGTTTGCAAAGCCTTGGAGTCTGAGCAGTCAGGCTGGTTCAACGTGGGTGTTTCCATAACGTTTGCTTTTGTATTGGCTAACAAATGTGCAGTGTTTGTATTGTTGGTATTTTCATATCCAAGCGTTTTTTTTGTTTTGACTGTGATTGTGTATTTGGATACTGTAGGGCGTGTGAATGCTAAAATGTTGAGTGTGTATCTGAGTGAGTGGAACAAAAGGGTTTTCCTTTTGACAGGTGTTACAGGTTCACGTTGTAAAAATAAGTTAACTTATTGAGCACTTTTAGTGGTACCCTTTTTAACAGATCTAATGCCTTTCCTGGGTATTGTATGTAATGTGACTTATTTAAAGCCTTTGGTTTTTTTGCTGCTTTCTTGTTAGTTTATGAATACTTTAAGGTGATGTACTTTTGGAGTTGATCTGCACAATTAGCCAGTCAGAGCACATGAACCAGACGTGTCGAACATGAATTCAGAAGGGTTTCGAACCTGGATGAGGAAAATACATACAACCTGAGTGCAGCATACAATGTTGTGGAACAAGAGTATGTAACTACAGAGCTGTAGTGCCACTAGAAACTGTGAATTTCCAAATAAATCTGAACACTTTGTCTTTCATTTACTGGCATTTTTCCTTTGAACGTGAAAATTGTGGCTTGAATTCTTTGAGGACTAGTCTTTAAATTTCACTCTAGCACTAGGACTTGGGGTCCTTTGGGCCATAATTAGGAACTCAAACTTATCTGTCAGCCTAGATATGTTTGTCTATTGAAAAAAAAGAAAAGAGGGGGAAGGGAAGCTGAAGGCTCAGTGGTGCTTTTTCTGAAATAGCAGGAGTCTTGGCCACGTAAAACTGCTAGAAAAGCGTCCAGCAGGTATCAGTTCACATCTGGACCTGGGGAATCCTCAGAAATAGTAGCTTTTTGTGAGGGTGGCTGCATGAAATTACTTCTTGGTACTCAGAGCTAAGGTCTGTGAAGGATATAAAAGGCCATTAAAAGACAATGTTAGTCACTTATTTCAAACCAGAGTGTTCAGCGTTAAGTTTGCCCGTTAAAAGACAATGTTAGTCATGTATCATTTCAAACCAGAGTGTTCAGCGTTAAGTTTGCCCCTTTCTGGCCCCTTCTACCTAACTTATTTCCAGCAAACATAGGAGCACTGCATGAAGCCAAATGCCAAGCTGACTGGCAGTCCAGCATCTGCTGCTTTTGTCGAATGAGACCTCCCCAGCACTGATTTCTCACTTGAGTGTCTCAAGACTCTTCTTCATCATGGTGCTATGATTTAAAAAGCAATTGAATGTGGGGTTTGTTGGGTGAGGGGGTGATGGTGGGATGTGTTCTGGTGTGTGGCTTTTGTGGTGTGGGGGTTTTTATTTACTGGTCTTCCTCTTGATACATCACTGGTACGAGGCATACTTTCCTTTACTGCCTCCTTCTTGTCAGTGAGAATTAGCTGAAGCTGGATGTGACTGAATTCTTAAAACAGCCCGTCGTCACTCTCTGGTTATAAAGCAAAGACTGACAGACCTAGAATCTGCTGATAGGTGTAGAATGGGGCCAGATGAGTCGTGATGTGTCACTAGTGGGCGGTGGTGTATTTTTGCTTCATTCTAGCTGGCCTGTAAGAATTGGGTGGAAGTAAATTTGATTGTGAAACTGAAGTTAAACCAAAGATAGTGGAGGTCATGTGCATTTATCAGCTATACAGTGTGAGCATGTAGGATATGTTTGGGACAAGGAAGGCCACCTTTCCTGGAAGCAGTGGTTCTATGGATGGCCAGAAACTCCCCTCCTCATCCTCTTCAGTTTTGCTGTAATGGACAACTTCTCTCTTTGTCCCACATACATTTGCTTCCTAAACTGGTTTACCCCACAGCATTGGTGAGCATTCACTTGAACACCACTTGGAAATCACAGCTGAGGAATAAGCAGCACTCAGTGCTCCCTCATGCAAGAGGAATTGTTTGTTTAAAAGCATTTATGTATGCATAAATGTTCCCTGTTCTCCCTTGGGAAGGTGATACTGAGCCTTGGACTTCTGCTGGTGCTCTTCTACTGATGCCATCTGTTCTATACCTGATGTTGGTAAGTTTGAGCAGGTTGTGCATGTTTAAATTCCAAGCACATGTTCAAATTTCTAAGTTAACAATCCTTTAATACCTTGCTCCCTATGTATTTTTTAAATTGGGCATGAGCTCTAAGGAGTTGCTGCATTCTGTGGAAAAATATTGGCTATATAGAGCTTGTCATGTATTGAACACAAACATGGCATGGGAGTAGCACATCGCCTACATGGACAGAGCAGAGCTCTGGTGAGAATAGAGCTTGAGGCCACGTGGCTTCCAGTTCACACTGGGTATGTGGCAGATTAAGCGGTGGATAACAAAGGGCCAAGAAACTCTTCTTACTTGGACACCTGTTTCAAGGCTGATTTGGGGGTATGCTTTCAGAAGTGGGAAATACAGTGAGGCATTCTCAAAGCAGTATAAAGAAGTAACTGATGCCATGGACTGCGTAGGTTCATTTTCCTGAAAGCTCCTTACTGCTCCTAAGAAGTGCTGCCTCTGGGCTCTGAGTCAACAGGAGCTGCTGTGAATTCAGCTGATGTGATGGGGAGCAAAGGCATTGCACGCAGTGCAGACTTCCCTAGTGTTCTCAGTATCTGGCTAACAGAAACTTGGGTCAAGTGGTGAAAAATGTCAGCCTGTTTTGATTTCTTTTTTGCACCGGGTCAGAGGAGGTGGCTGTTGGCAGCAATGACTCCTGTGAATAAAGCACATCTATCGTAGGGTCTCTGCTGGTGCCTGTCAGCCAAGGGGCGACCTTCACACTCTGTTGCCTGACCGTTTCAGCTCTGGGGCTGAGCTCTCCTGTCAAAGCACAGGTTGTGCCTCAGCCACTGAGAAAGCCAGCATCTGAAGGAACCTACGGAGCAGACTGTGCCATTGCACCTCAAGAGTGTGTGTTCTGGCAGTCGACTGGAGATTGAACCACAGCTGCTGCCGGTTGCTGCCTTACTGCTTTTAATTATTTGTAACCACTTTTTTTTTTAAAAAAAAAAAGGCTCTTAATGTCAAATTCTTATTGCTTAATGTTATCCTTTCATGTGGGCTCTTGAGTCATTTTTTTACTTCCAGTTTTATGAATGTCACACTGCCTGTAGCTTTCAGAACTTGACTCCTTGGTGAAATCAAGTCCCTCTTAAATTGGTCATAATCTTTAGAGAATAGTTTCTAATGAAGACACCCTCTAAATCTTGACAAATTCCTGTGGTGGTGTACAGACTTGGAGGGAGGGCCTAGTCCATCTTGTGGTACTGTGTAATGAGGTTGGGCAGTTGTTGGTGTAAATCACCAGGAAGCCAGCCCTGAACGCAGTAACGGGGACTGCATCCTTGCAGTCCTTGGGCAGGTCTTGAGCCCAAGGTCAAAAAATATTTAAGCAATGTGAAGGTTTCCATGGGAGGATGGATAGTCACAAACACACACATTGTATAACTGAGTTACTACCCATGTTTGCCAAAATAAGGTATATAAGTTATATATGTTAAGCATCAGAGTGGAAATCCAGTATTTTTAAAACTTGCAAACTCTACCAGCTGTGTGGTATTGGTAAGCAGAGAATTCAAGTATAACGTGTCTGTGGCTTCTGCTTTTGCCAAGCTGCTGTGTGAGATGAAACAAGATGGAACAGCTTAGCATGCTTCACTTCATTAGGTACAAACACGTTCCACTTCATTTGGAACAATTAAAGTGTAGAGCCCTGACCACAAAGCACTGTGGGTGGGCAATCAAGCAACGCGTGCCTCATCTCCTGGAAACCCTGAGTGTCAGCATCAGGTACTGCTGAAGACATTACTGGTGTGTGTAACAGCTCGAAGAATTAGGGTTCCCAGAGCGTGTGTTTGCTCCAGAAAGGACAGTGAAACTTAGGAATTTTTCTTATGTATACTTACTCTAATTTAAGAATAGTAACTTGAAAGAAGCTACCAGGGAGCTTTCTGCTGCCTTGGTGCTGTCTTTCACATTGGACACATGGCCTGTGTGCTGCAACTGGTCGTGCCTGCACTGCTTTTCATTAGAGTCACTATAATCGAGTGACAGATTAGAAGCATGGCTTTTGGGAGGGAATGGAGATGACGTTTACTCTACACTTTGTGGACCTAGAAATGGAAAACAAAGTTTCGCCATCTTGAGGCTTGTTTTTTCCTTCATTAGATGTGGTGGGTAGAGCCCATGCCCAGCTGCTGAGCCCTCTGTGTGCTCGCAGCAAACAAGAATACTTGTCTGTAGCTTTTCTTTCCAGAAAAATAACTTGAAGCAGCTAATTAATATATTCTAGTAGATGTAATTTGGCACCATTGCTGCTGAAATATCAAGGTTGTATACGTTATCCCAGGGGAGTCAGCTGAAAGTCCCTCGGGGTTTGGGGAAGTTGGCTGATATCACTGAAGTTGCTGGTATCAGGGTGTGTAATGAGATGGACACATGTGGTGGTGGGCTCTACGTATGCCAAACCGATGCCAGGGGCCTAAATTTGCTCAGTGACACAGAGCTGAGGTGTGATCCTGGTGGAACTCAGGAAAGATCTCAAGGGGGTTTTGTTCACTTGTTTGCTTTTGTTTTGGTGTTTGGGGATTTTGGTTGTTTGGGTTTTTGAATGGACTGAGAACAGCTGCTCCCGAGAAGGAAAAAAATTGTCAGCTACTGAGTAGGCCACATTGGCCAGCAGAGCCAGCTGGCATTTTCCAGGGCCAAATCTGGCTTTGTGCTGGCAGCCTGGGGCAGGACACAGATCCTGCTGACAGGCTGATGTATGCAGCTCTCAACCTCCTCTGGGGAGGATGGGAAATGGGCATCCTCACATTTGCTGTGGTCTTTGGCTGGCCGCAGCACCTTGGTTCCATTTTCCTCCACGAGTAAGCTACTGTATGTTACAAAAGGACCAGCTTCTCTCTTTCTCAGATGTTCGAGCAATAGATCCCATTACCTCATAACCACTATACCTCATAACCACTATACCTCATTTCCTTGCTCTTATTACAGGCACAAAAGAGAGAAAATCCTACTCTGCTGCTTTCAGTTCTTCCTCTCTTTCTCACTGTTTTGGGTCCTTCCCTGGTTGGATTCTCTCCTGTCTGGGTCAGAGCCCTGTACCTCTTCTGCTGAGCCCAGGGCTGCTGCCTGCTTGTTGGGATCGTGGTGAAGGAAGTGAGGAACCTTGCTCACTGCAGGACGGCCGTATTAAGCGCTGCAGCGGCAGGCCAGGGATGTTAGAAATGGGTTTTGACACCAGCTCTTGAGCATGAATATGTGACTGTCCCCCTCATGAGCTGCTGGCACCAAGGGATGGCTTTACATGTACTGCAGATGCTTGTAGCAAAGAGAGCAGTTGTTGAGGAAATGGAAAGCATCACCCTTGCCTGCAAAACGGAACTGTTAAAAACACGTAATAAAGAAACAACGCTACGATGTCAATGCTAACTGCAAGGGCTGTGTTCTGGCGTCTTCAAGACCCCAAGAAGGCTTCAGTGGATGGAGACCCTGCTACATTTGGAGGCATTTCTCACAAGCATCCTTTCCAATGTTGAGTCAAATACCCATGCCTTTTTTGGTGCAGACTCCTCCAGTTTTGGCTTCCTATTAGTGGCTCCCTGGGAAGGTTTTTTCTGTGAGATTCAAGACCCCTCTGTGGCTGGGAATCATCCTTTATACAAGTCTTTCACACACTGTCTATCCCCCCTGCCAGTCTGTTGTTGAATGGATCGAGTGGACCATCTTTGCTGTCTGGCAGCTATCGCAACTTCTTCCTGAGCCCCTGTAAAGTGGAACCTAAACTTGCAATGTAGGTTCAGGGATTGTCTGTAGCCATCTAGTGCTGTATGTGAGTTTGTGGCTATGGGAGCTCATGGGCTTTCCCTGCTGGAAGCTCATGTCCAGCTGTGGAGTCTATCAGTTTCAGAACTGTTTTCTTTCTCGGATGTTATTTTCTATCTTAAGAGTTCGATCCGCATCTTCGTCTCTAGACTTGTTTTCTTCTGTTTAAATTCTCTGCCCTCATGGTTGCTTAGGCTCTCTTACCACTTATTTTAATCTGCAAATATTACTGGTGTAATATTTTGCTTGTTTTTCTCCAGATCTGTGGAAAAGGCGTTTGAAATAGCGCTGTGTTGAAGACAAACCTGGTGGAAAATCAGAAGCCTTGTCCTGGATGGTGCTCTCAGTTACTCTTTCCACTGTACCCATCAGTGAGCGTTACTGGGTGCCACCTCTTCTGCCAGCCATGGCTGATCCTGACTGGGTTTGCAGCAGTTGCCTCTCCCAGCTCTGATGGCACGGTTTAGCCTGGGACTGCAAAAGGTTGCTGAGGTTGATGTTTTGAATCTTTTTTGAATGCTTGATTTGAATGAATGATTCTCAACAACTTGTTCAGTTGTTCTGGGAGGCAGACAGACAAACCTTACACCCCTTTTGTCCTTCTTATGTTCTCCTTTCCTGCCCAGCTGTCCTTGCCACTTGTTTTAGGAGAGCTCAACCTTGTCTAAATTCTGGTTCTAGGCCTTCTAGCAAAATAGGTCTGCGTGACTTCAGTGCTTACCTACAGCAGATTGTCACACTGTTATTTCAGAAGCCCTGTGAGTGTTGTGTGGCTCAAGCCAGCAGAACACAGAGCCTGCAGGCATCATGATGTCTTCCAGCGTCTATCGTTCTGGTGATCTCTGAAGGTGGTGATGGGAAATGGAGAGTGTGCTAGGAAGGGAGAGGTCTCTGCAAGCGCGCTGTGCACCAAAAATGATCCTTTGATGGTAAAATAGCCCCAATCTTTGACTTGCTACATGTGGAATTAGCAGGCTTTTGATCTGAGCACCCAAAAGAGAAGATGCAGCAAACATGGCTGAAATGGTTTTAATTGGTTTCATCATCTCTGCCCTCTCACCCGCCCATAAAAAAAGCATCTTTGTGAAAATAGGAAGCAGTGGGTGAGAGAGAACACTTCTGACATTTAAGGGAGACTGCTACTGTGCCTGCAGTCCCACCAAGATAAGCTGTCTGTATTCAACAGTCAGTGTAGGAAAAAACTTGAGTGGATCCTTTCCATGCAGAGCTGTGTGATCAATGACTTCTGACGTGCTTGCCAGCAATGCCTCCAACTTTGAGGAAGTACTGGGCTTCAGTCCCAGCGCCCTGAGTCAGCACTGTATTTTACAGCAGTTGAATGGACGTTAAAGAAACTGGAGCTGCCCAACAGCTGGGTCTGTGCTGCAGTGTGGTGGAGAGTGTGGTGGCAGAAGATTCTTGCCTAACTGTCCTGCTGCCTCTTTTGGCTCCTTGTGCCTTGGAGGCATCTCTCTTTCTCCATGTCCAACACTGCCTTGCAGGCTGGAGTTCACCATGTGGCATGGGAGGCATGGAGCTGACTTTGTGTTGCTTTTGTGTCTTCTACGTCAGAAACCTAGAAGTACGAGGAAGAGCCAGTTGCTGAAACCTCTCGTGCTGCGGATCGCTGCTGCAGCAAACGGCTGTGGTGAACGTCTTCAAAAAGCAGTGGGGTGTCTGGTGGTACAGGCAAGGCTTTGAGGACGCGTCTGACTTATTGGTGTGGTTGGAGGCAAAGCTGAGACCTTGCTTTGGGAAGACAAGTGTGTGTATGCTGGTAAAGCATGCTGTTCTCAGACCCTAGTTTTGATGTTGAAGATCAAAGCCCGTGTGGTGGGATTGCTTCCTTCAGCCACAGAAAAGACAGATCTCCAGTTTCTTCTTGTATTAAGGTTTTCCTTTTTAAAAACACTACCCCATAAAAATACACACTTCAACATATGTCTATAAAATGGAAGAGAAAACTGCTGTCTATAATCACTTGTGTGCACATGTAAACATGTGAGAAAATCTCATTGCTGCCACTTAGAAACCTGCGGTCAATGAGGAATGGAAATGGAGAAACGGAAATGTCCCTGTCTCTCCTCATTATCATTTTGTAATGAGCTCTTATGAGTGCCTGGTCCTTGCAATGTGGCCTGAATTCTGGATCCTTTCTTAGAAGGCAAGAGAAACTCAGTACCAAGATGAGTAGCACAGTGTCTACCTGAGGCTTTAATCACAGGTTACTCAGCCAGGTTAGGTCCTGCTGCGGACCACATTGCAGCACACCCCTGGTTCAGCCTGGCCAGTGCCCTGCAGTGATTTGGTGCTGGTGAAGGCAGCTTGTTGAGCTGTCTTGCTTGGGCTGTTAATGCTGGGGCAGCTCTGCTGAGGCTGCAGCACTGATGGCTGCCTCTTCTCAGTTAGGTTGATTCTTCTCGCAGTGGGACGATGTCTGTGACCGGTTTTCTGTGAGTTGGGATTCGTGCCCTACAATGCAGCCAAGGAAAAGGCAGGGTGCGCAACAGGCAGCGGTAAGTATTTTGTCCTGTGTGAAATGAAGCAATACCCCAGCACCCATAGCTGCACTTGGGATCAGATCCTCATCCTTCTGCTGAGGGGAGAAGTCCTCAGCTCTGCCTCTCCCCTCTTGTGTGGGATGCCAGAGGTTTTGTCATTCTTTTTGCTCTGCTTGTGGTCCGGGGCACCGCACTGGAAAAGCAGCTGCCTCAGCCCGAGTGGGCTGCTGGAAAGGGTGGTTGGCTGGTGGGTGTGCGCTGTGCTGATTACTCAGCCCCCGCTGGCAGTGCAGCCCTCATGCGCCCCACAAGTTCTTCACTGCTGAGAGCACCAGCTTCCCGAGCCCGGCCGCCCAGAGTGGTTTTGTGCGAGCCGGGCTGGTCCCGCTGTGTGTGCACGCTGCCTTGGTGTGGGAGGAGCAGGCGGAAGCTCTTTGGGGTTTGCTGTTGATACTTGAGGCTTTCATAGAGTTGCAGCATCTGAGCTGGGTGTTCACAGCTGGAGCGATGCAGGCGTATAAAGGCAGATCTGGGTCTTCCCCCAGGGCTCAGTCTGGGATAGCCCCGGCAGTTTTTGGCCGCCCTATGGAAGATCATGCCAAGCCCATCCAGTCCATCCCACTCCCAGCCATGCAGCAGAACTTGAACTACGTGTACCCCCAGATCTTTTGGGTGGATGGCTGTGCCAATGCAAGTACTTCCTGTCCCCCAGCACCCCCTGCCACTCCCTTCCCACCACCAGTACCCGACAGGAGGAGAAAGCCAAGGAACAACAAGGAAAGGAGGAGCGTCGGCTTCCTGGTGGTCTCCTTGCTGCTCCTGCTGGCCCTCACCGGAGTGGGGCTGAGCATGTTTCAGATTTTCCACCTGGAGAAGGAACTGGCTGAGCTCAGAGAGGTGAGGTCTGGCTGGTCACAGAGGCTCTGGAGAAATGGGGGGGGGGGTTAGAAAAACTGAAAATTGGGTCTGGGGTGCTCAGGTGGTGCAAAGCTCCTCAAGGGGCAGGCTGGTGGCAGGTAAATGTCTGCCAGGCCAGTGTAAGTGGGGTTGCTTTTTACTGTCGGGGACTGCTCTGCTTACTGGTGACTGATGTATCTGGATGTCTGTGTTTCTGAGTGCTGCAAGCTCTCTCTCCCTGTGTATTTCTTAGCACTTTGCAGCTCCCCATAAGTGCCCAGAATTAGCCACTGTTAAAGATAGTCCTTGGCTGCTTTGGATGATGCCCTTGTGCTTTCACCCTGCTAAGATTGCTTGTCACTTTTCTCTTTTGACAGTCTGCCAGCACTGAACACATTCCTCCAGCTTTGGAGAAACTCATAGGTGAGTTGATGTATGTAGAGGAGGGACTCCTGTGTGTTAGTGCATGGGAATTCTGTTGTTGAACTTGTCCCTATCCTCATCGCAGCTCAATGCTTTGAAAATGCTGATTTCGTTTGCTTGGCTGGAAAAAGAGCTTTCTCTCCAGAGTGTGGGGAAGGGGTCCTGCACCCTGCCTGCTCGAGTGCTTGCAGGTGGCAGCCAAAGGTTCCTGGGACAGCAGGACTCTGCCCTGGGGCCTCCCAGGCCCAGGGGGGCAATGGGACCAGGGTACTCAGCTGTAAAAGTGACTTTCTGCCTGTCCTGACATTTGGCAACAATGTGAATGGGAGGAGAACGGAGATGGGTACTGCACGTGTTACTGCTTTCTCTTCTTACTCTTAAGATTTCGGAAGAATGCAGGGGGTTTTGTTTTCTTTGGGGGTGGGGGATTCACTCCCACCCTTGAGAGCACAACTTATTTTTTTTCCTAAATTCTTTTGGTATAAAGTCTCACCACAGTCAAAGCTAGTTGAGAAGAGCCTGATTATACGCAGGTTTGGGTTTTTTTCATTTAGAAATGTCATTTCAGTGAAATTGAAACTTTCCACAAGAACCCGCCAATTTATCTAAATTTCATTTAGGAAAAAAACTTGAGTTTCAATCTGAGTGGAACAACTTAAAAATCATATTTTGAACTTCCAAACTATTATTTTCCTTTCACATTCCATGTTAATGTTACCAGTGAGGCTATCCCTTTTTAAAGATGGCCAAGTTGGAAGGAGATTTTCAGCATTCTTGCCAATTTTTGCTAGATCTGAAAAGATTTTTTTTTCCTTCCCTTGAGGAATCTGGTTGGTAGAAAAGTTAATTTCTTTTCAAGTTTGTTCTGATACTGAATGAAAGCAAATTTAAAAATAGCAAAATTCTCTGGAAAGGGCAGTCCTACTCCCCATCAATTCCCATATGGATAAATTTTGTAATCTACTGTTTAGGACAAGGGGAGATGTCATTTGAGCTGGATGCTCAGTGCTCTGTTCACAGGCTACTTTAGCAGTAGATGAACAGTAGCAGTAGATGAGTAATAAATAATAACCCTGAATTTCTTGAGGGGGATAATGAAACAAAACCAGGGAAATATCATAAAGGAGACAGAGAGGAGAAGAAAATTTAACTGGCTTGGGAAAAGAAAAGGCTGTTTCTAAAATTTGAGAACATAATGCTTGGAAGACGCTCATATGCTGAGAAGAAGGGAAGGATGGAGTGGAATGGGGTCCAAATACTGAGTCACTGCAAGTGGCCCATCTCTCCAAGGGGACCCAAGCCCCCCAGAGAAGGCAGAAGTGTCCCAGCTGTGCTCTGCATCCCTGAGGATGAGATCTGCCAGGCCAGCGGGATGGTTTGCAGGATGTCTTGAATGACTTCTCTGATCTAGTTGTAAGGAGAGTTTGTACTCAACAGACAGAAGTCCACTGCCATGGGGACATCTGCCCTCGGCAGTGCTGGGCTGGAGGGTGGCAATAGCACAGGCTCAGCTATGACAGGACATGAGCAGTCACCTTTACATGGGGCCACAGATGCTGGGTAAAGGGACAGCGTTGTCTCTCTCCTACACCCTGAGTGAGAGGCCTCTGCTTGAGCGCAATGACTGAGCCATTTTAAGATAAAAGCTCTCATTGCTTTTTTCTTTTTCCCATTGCTTTTGATCACACCTGGGTCCTTTGCTCTAACTCTTCCTTTTTAGCTGCTCTTGCCCTGCAGCGTTTGCCCAAGCACTGCTCTGCCTCACTGTGCTAAGCCTTGGTGCTTACGTGCCCTGTGCTGCTCTGAATCTGTTCCATTTCAGCTTTGTGGTCAGCCCTCTTCTGCTCTCTGAGCTGGCTTCACCATGGAGTACGTAGCTAACGGCTTCCACATTTTCGTGCAGGGCAGAAGGAGCAGTCAATGGAAAAAGAAGAGAGGAAGGCAGCACACTTAACAGGTACGTGCTGAGGGGCCAGCAAGATGTGGGAGCGGGGGACAGGGCAGATGTGGCTGGGGTGAGAGGGTGTCATGGTTGTAGTTGTGAGGAGCACACCTCACACAGGCTTTCCTATTTTCCTTTGGTAAACACATGTGCTCTAACAGGGGGAAGTTACACAGCTAAAATCTTCCCCTCATTTAGGCTTCTCAGCGAGGACTCAGGTTTTTAGTTTGGTTTTTGGTTTGTACCTGGGTCATGCGGGGTAGATAACTGTCACAAGCAGCTGGCGTTGAGCGAGGTGAAGGTGAGAGCTCCCACCAGCACGAGGCTGGGGCAGACTTTCCATGCTGCAGATAAGGGCTTGGAGAACAGTTGACTTGCTGTGACACGGGGTGTGATTTGAAGAAAAAACACACAACTGCTTGTACTTACTGCACGTCTTCCTCTTCTTTTGGCTTGCAGGGAACCCCACCCAGCGGGACCTCCCTTTGGAGTGGGAACCCATCTCCGGCCATGCCTTCACCAACGGCATTCAGTATCGCGATCAGGGCCTTGTCATCAATGAGACTGGCCTGTACTTCGTGTACTCCAATGTGCTCTTCCGGGGAAGTGTCTGCAGCAGCCAGATGTTGACACACATAGTTTACAAGAAAAACCCAGCCTCGCCGGGCAGCCAAGTGTTGATGGAGGACAAAGGCATCAACTACTGTACGAGTCAGAAGACGTGGGCCCGGAAAAGCTACCTGGGGGCTTTATTCAAGCTCAGGAAGATGGACAGTTTGCATGTCAATGTCTCCAAAATAGCTCTGGTTAATTTTGAGGAATCCAAGACATTCTTTGGCTTATTTAAGCTATAAATGGGGCTGCTGGAGCGTGGCTGGCAGCCCCTCCCACACACACACTAGCACACATGAGGGGTGAGCGCTGCCTGAGTGACAGTGGCTAAGCCAGGGTCTTGCACCAGGAAGCCCACCAAGAAACCATGTTTCGGCCTTCAGTGTGAGAGGGCTTAAGCAACTAGTAGAGGCTTGAGAGCGGACCTCTGGGAAGCACTGGGGCTGCACTGTGTCATCCTGAAGAGAATTGCACATTTTCCTCTTCTGAAAAAAGCCAACAAACTCAAAGCGTAGTGTGCTGAAGATCCCACTGAAACTCACTACTTGCTTCCTGAGAAGATGCTGGGGCCAGGGACCCCACATGGCATCATGACCCTGGTGAGCTTGGCCCAGCAGGTGTGCAGGGACAGCCTGTGAGTGTTGAGGAGGTCCCCTAAGCCAGGGCTGCAGGTGCCTGGGCCACTCTGCAGGCAGTGGTGTGGGAACAAGTAGTGTGGAGGGCTCATCTGTCCACCCTGAGCCATGGCTGGCCACCTTGCCCAGGCACTTGGCACTGTGTCTGCTGTACAACAGCCGTCTGCCTGCTAGCTGACTCGTTACATGTGGTATGTTTGTTTTGCATTAAGTTATCTACCATTCCCATCCCAGAAAATGTCTCCCAATCCCTTTATTTAACTCATCCTGCCTGCCTTGCAAGGAATATGCCAGAAGCAGTGGTGCCCTGAAGGGGATATTGACCTTGGAGAGAAACCAAGACATCACCATGATGGTGGAGCTGGTGGGGAGGCCATGTGCTCTCCTGACAGGACCTGAACAACATGACGGTGGAGGACGGTGGGACCTGTGATGAAAGCAGCATCTCACACCCCTTTCCTGCCCTTTCAACACATCATTGTCCTCCATGGAGACCTGGTCCTGCTACCCTCTGCACAGTGCATCCTGGCCACCATCAATGGCATGGCTTTGGCTGGCCCCCTTGGCATGGGATATTATCTCGTGAGCAAAACATAGATGATAAATAAAGGTATATTTTTCTAGTAAGTGGCATTGTCCTATTCTCATTTGGGGCAGCAGGCTTCTGCAATGGCCAAAGCTCTGGAGGCCTCTGTGATGAAGGGCCAGCACCTGCTTCTTCTCCAGCAGCATGACAGAAATCTGGGAGCCTGACCCCACTTCAATGAGGTCCCCATCATGGAGATTTGGGGCTCCAGCATTGAAACATCAGGATTTGGGGTCAGGGAGGTGCAATATGGGCAGCACAGACCAGGCAGCCCAAGCCCTGTTTGGCCATCAGGAGAGGAATCGATCTTGAAACACAGGCTTGAGCTTGTGTGAAGCCGGACTCACGTTGCTGAGAAGTGCTGCTGTCCCCAAAGGCACCATGCTCTTTCATGTGTGCTCTGGCCCCCACAGCACTTCTCATGTGGTCATCTGAAGGCCAAGGGAAGGAAGTGCTGTTCTGGTGTTAAAAAAAACCTCCTCAGTTTGCTCACTCTGATGTCCTTGCACAGGTTAACCCTGGGCTGTCTGCCACGATACCGCCAGGCAGTACCCAAAGGCTGCCACTGTGGTGCATCATCACATTTGCCTGTGGTCCAGCCTGAAACTGATGTTGGTCACAGTGAACAGTGGCTCTTCAGCAGCCTGCAGCATTTATTTCCTTTTCCACGGTGCTGCTCTCGGCTCGGTGGTGTGTGGCCTGTGGTTTGCTGTTGCTTGCTTCAGGGAAATCTATTTCTTTGAAACTCAGAAGTGGACTGGATACTGGTACGGCCAGCATAAAGTGAACGCAGCTCACGCAGCTGTAGCTGCACTCAGATATTTCCACTGCATTTGTCAGTGTGTTAAAAATGCCTCAAAAGGTCAATGTTTAGGGATCTTTTTGCTTGACTGATGGTTTCTCAGCGTCCCCACGCCCTCCTAGATCAGAGGGACAAACCATGGAGCACAGGGATGGAGGTGCTGGAGACCCTGCCAGGAAAGGCTAGAGGTTGCAATCCTCTTCTGATTGCTGTTTGTGCTGTGGTGCTTTCCTAGGGAGCAGACATCCAAAGGGGGAGAGGGCATCCGTGTCTACACATGCCTGCAAGCTTGCAGCTATTTCTGTAGCAAAACTAGCTGAGTATGTTGCATGCTTGCTTTCTCTACTGGTGAGCAGCTTGGGGAAAGATGGGGCATTCAGTGTCCAGAGGAAACTCATGCTGAGGTTACACCTTCTGGTCTAGTGGTGAAGGGCTGGAAAGCTCCCCACAGTTTCGGTAAGTCAGACACAGTAACCCATCCAGTCTGTGACTGTAGTCGGCTCTGGGGCAGGATGCAGCTGTTACTATCGCTGCACATCAGGAAGGGGGGTGGGTAAGGATCTGTTAGTTTCTTTAGCTGAAATGCTAAAGGCATTGCAGTCCTGCATGTTTTGGGCAGTGGGACCGTGGGGTGGACAGTTACGTTATAAACAGTGCTAGGATGTCCTGAGGTGGACAGAGCTGGTTATCCTTGCAGGATATAGCCAGGAGCTGCTGGACTTGCTCCCGACTTGGAGAGCGGCGGTGGCTGTGTTGAGTCAGTGGCACAGCATCCAGCAGGACACATGTTTCTGCTTTGTGATCCCTTCCTCGAATATTGCTCTAAATTGCCCAGAGCAAAGCCACTGCTTAGCTTGTGGGCTCTCACTAAAGCTTCATGACAGGATTACACAGTTTCAAACCGCACAGAGTCAATTCGTAGACTCCTTGTACCACAACAGCTTTATTAAAGTCATCTGTATATCTCCTTAGCTGTCCACTCAGTGAATACTTCCTTCTTGTTAACATTCAATATTTAATTCTGTCATTATTAATAGTTTTGGGACTATATTTAAAATTATTTAGTAAATATTCAAATTGCTGACACTTATTTTGAAATGATCAAGTATTTTGTTCCCTTCCCAGCAAGGGAACAGTATCTATGCTAGAAAGAGTATCCCAGCAGGTGGTGGTTCTGGATTGCAGTGGTCTGAGCTTAGCTCCTCTCTCCTGATAGTGCAGCCTGGGCCATATGTGGATGTACCCCAGGGTTTGGGCAATGTTCAATGAGGGTTCTGGAGAGACTCTCCTCTGTGGAGAACATGGCTGACAAGCAGTGACAAGCTCAGATAAGAGGTTTCTTGTCTGCTGCTGCTTCTTGGGGGATCTTCTGGAGTTCACATCCTTTCTTCCCTAGACATTAGCGTGCTTTCCTACATGATCCAGTATGAGGGACCTGGCCAGCACTGAGATGGGGAGATGCTGCAGGTATACAGACAGCTCTCGTGGTCAGCTGAACCCTTTCCAGGCAATGCCTGTGCTTTTGGGGTGTGCAGCTGGCCAGATCTGGGCTCTGTGTGACATAGAAACATCTGTACTGCTACGTGGCCAAGCACAGTGAGCTGCTTGACAGAGATACACACTCGTCTGTGGTTGATGTGTATCAGATGCTGCATCCTATTTACCTACCCAAGTGGAGGCGAGGGCAAAGCAGCATGTTAGTGTCTTAAAAACCTTGGGTAGGCTCAGTATGTGCAGTAACCAAGATGGTAAAAGGGGCTGCATTATAGAAAGGGCTGTATGGATACTCAATGCTGCTTCTACAGCAAAAGTAAAGGGGGGCCCAGTGAGCTTGGAGTGTAAGCAGAGAGTGAGGCAGGATGAGCGATGGGTACTGGGGTGCGATGGGTGTTGTTTCTCACAGATCCGTGGAGGTGGGAGGTGGTGTGCTGGCAATCAGCCCTGTCAACGTCTGCTGCAGCTCTGCTTACCCCAGCTGAGAAACCCCGGTCAGAGAGGGAGAAGCATCCCCTGTACTGCTATGGCCAGCACTCCTCATGTCAATAGTGTGTGTTACATCTGTGTGTCCAGACTCTTCACCAGTCTGTGGTCACTCGTGGCGGGGAGGAAGGTGACTGGTGCTCAGCAAAGGCCTGAAGGGCACCTGTAGTGCAAAAGCAGGAGCAGCAGTTGCCGATCTTCAGCTGATCCCTGGCCATGTCCTGAGGCACCAGGATGTCGGAGACAAGAAATGGAGCCACAACGTGCACTGGCTCTCGGCAGGCTTGCTCAGGTACACACCTTGGCTCAGAAACCTCAGAGCTGTGTCGTTGTAGTTAGCTGGAACTGTCACTGTTGAGATGTGTTATATGTGACTGTTTCTGTAGCCCTCCCAGGGAGAAGAGACAGCATGAGTAAGAATGGAAGAATTGATACGTCTGAAGCCACTCAAATCCTGTGAGTTCAGATAGAAACTTGTTATTTGATCTGACAAGTTTCATTGTTGCTTTGGTTTGGTGTGGGGTTTTTTTTTAATTTTCTTTTAGGGGGGAGTGTGTGTTGATTTTTTTTTTTCTTATTCAAGTACCTGAAGCTTTCTAAGTTTCTGTTACAATGTCTTGGGGGGTTACTTCTTCCAGCCCATGGAGCTGTAAAGACTCTGCCAAATTTTTACTAGGTTGGGAAGGAGCATTGCCTAGTGGTTAGAGAGGGGAGAAAAAGGGAAGGGAGGAAAACATAAATATTGCTGTTATTTTTCTAGTACTCTGATGTGCTGGCATATTACATCATGGTTACAGAAGTGTAATTTCAGGCATGAGTAAGTGACTGAGGTTTAACGCAAAGAGAAGATGAGGTGAGTAAAGAGAGAGGAAGAGTTTTGACGCAAGGTGAGGCAAGTTGCATGTGAATTTCTTGTTGATTTCAATTAAAAAAAAAAGTTTGACGACTTGTTGCTGATTCATCTTTTGGCGTAACACGGCATTAAATGTTCCGTCCCTGAAGGTGACCAAAGCCCTGACACAGGAGATGTGGGACTGCAGGCTGTGGTACAGGAGACTGTGGGCAGTGTCTGCAACGGTGACTTCTGCCAGACAGAGGTGTGAGGAGATGCTGAGTTCCCTGGGCCCTGCCTGTGGTGTGACCAGCAATGCTCCTTTAAGACCCTACCAGCAGGCACTGGTCTGGCCAGTCACCTCTGCCAGGACATTGGAAGTCATGCAAACAGCCACAAAGGCTTTCTGTTGTAAAGACTCATGGTTTTTTTGAAATTAAGCTCTTTCCTCTGGGTAGCAAAGAGATAAAAAGCTCTAGGTGGAATAACAAGTCCCAATGTGCTTTTCTCTGCCTCGAGTGTCTCACCATTCCTCAGCCCTCTCTATGAGAATCAACTTTCCTCCCCCACTTACAAACCAACATAGCGATTTTGATATCTATCTCTCTCTCTCTCTCTTTCTTCTGTGCTCCCATACCAGTTTCCTTCAACAGCAGTTGAAAAAGTCTCACTGTCCAGTTTCCTTTTGTTGCTGGGGGTTCCTCTGGATCTGTCTCTCTGGTCATTCTTGGGGAGTGAAGGCATGCTGGGCAGCTAGCTAACTCCCTGGGACTTTCAGCTTAAACTTGCACTGGCCAGAGGAATAGCTGGCCTTTGAGCCATCTGAATGACTATCAAATCTGGACTTTGTGCTCTCCTGAGCCCTGTGCTGGGGATGTGCATTTCTCCCGGCATTGCTAGGGAAGCTTATGTCAACACAGGGGCAAAAGACTTCAAGAAAAGGCAGTGGAGAGGGAGATTTGTCTCTCCAAATTGAAGCAGTCTGAAAGCTAGCAGTTCTTCCTGGAGGTGTGGTGGACATGAAATTTCCTAAGCAGAGTGCAATCTGTTTGTGGCTGCTGCAATTCTCAGATATCATGGGGTCAACCAAAAAACTGGAACAAGTGCCCAATGTCAGCACAGGCTCTGAAGGATGCGCTGGCAGAGTGGCTCGCTACTGTTCTCTTTATCTCTGCTCCCTGCTAAGGTTTCTGCATGGAGAAGAGGTATCCAAGATTTGGCTTTCATTAAACTCCTGAAAGAGAAATCCAAATGACAGAAGATCAGAAATGGTCTAGCAACAAAAGAGGATGTAATTTGCTCTAATTCCCTGCTCGGTTTCAGCAGGGAAGGACTGTGAGAAATTCAACGTACTCAGCAAATCCCATTGCCCTTGGTTTGAGCGAGGGTGGGTTGACTGGCTAGTTTTTAAAAAAGCGGCCAAAGTGTACTGTTGCAGCCTTTGCGATGTTCCTTGCTGTTGTGTTCTGAAATCAGTTCTGTGTGTCCGAGCCGTGGAGCGGTGCTGCCAGGCTGTGTGCAGCTGTGCATGTGTGTCGCTTCGCTGCTGAGAGCCTAATTTAGGGTTTGGATGTGGTAGAGAGCCATTGTGGCTTAGGCAGCTCTTGTCTGTTAGCAGAGCTGTGGGCATAGCAAACATGGCATTGCTGTCAGAGCCTCTGACATTTGGGGGCAGAGGGGCTTTTGCCTCCTCCTCACAGCTTACTTGTTTATCTGAGCTGCCAAGGACGACTCTGCTGCCCTGGTACATGAATTTGCAGTGAGGGTAGGCAATGACTGTTTGGAAGGTTTGCTTGAAACTCCCCACTTGCATCCTGTGGAGACCCTGCTTGCTGGGCTGCTGAAGGACAGCAGAGGACGGTAATTTACTGAGCCAACTCAGAGCACCCTTTGGTACTGCCTCCCTGCCATTCAAGTGTTTATTTTGTCATTATATGCATTTTATTCTGCATAGGGGGAGTTCAGTGGCAAGACACAGTGTGATCCACATGGTCACTGTTTCTAGTTCCCTCCTGGTCACAGAATAAAGATGCCTTGGACCTGCCAGGATTGTCTATGCAGTGCCACAAGAGAAGTACCGGTGCTGTGCACTGGGCCTTGAGATGTGTGACTTTCATTTCAATGCTAACCTAACTTGCTGCTCTGAGTGATCCTTGCTCCCAGAGTGCACACAGGATAGAAAAGACACAGAGATGGCTCCCCAGCCTGGGATAAAAGGCTGGGGGAGCCTATCCTCAGTGCCTCCCCAAATGCGTATCAGTGCAATGACAGCTAGTGGCATCAGGTCTGCTTAGGAGGCCAGGGAAAATCATGACACAAACCAGCATTTCAGCCAGAATTGTTCCCCTCACCACCATCCTCTGTCTTCATGCAGGTGAAGTAAACAAAAATCCAGCCCTGTTTCTTGGAGGGAGCTGGAGAATACACTGAGGGGACAAAGTAAGAAAACATGGGGACATGGTGGCAGACTTCAAGGCTGCCATGCTCAAGGCTGCCATGCTCAAGGCTGCTGTTTGGAGCTGAATGCAGAGCACACCAATAGCCACACAACCACTGAATTCTCTAAAAAAAAAAAATCCTAAAATTGGCACTTGGTAGCAGCGTTTTCGTTTCTCTGTGTTTCATCTCATTGCCTGTAAACCATGCTTAGCACCTAACTTTATAGGACATTGTGAAAAAAACTTGCTAATTTCTCCACGGTGCTCATGTTGGGGTTATGACCAGCATCAAATGTGTGTAAGGAAATGGTGACGGCAGTGAGCTTCCCCCCCTTTACCAGCCCGCAGCCAGGTTGAATCAGCACAGCCCTCCCAAGAGAGAGAATATATATGTATGAGGAACACAGCTTAGAGAAAATAAACCAATGTTTATTGTCTTAAATCATTGACTCTCCAGGAGCCTTACTTGGACAGCAAGTTTTGCATCTTTGTACAGCCTTTTCTGGGAAGTCTGACCTCTTATCTGTGACCAAATCGCTCTGCTTTACTTTTCTGGGACTGTTTTCTAGTGATTTATACCTTTGTAAGTCTGGTACCACTGCTGAACACTTTGCTTTTGCTCTTAGGGTGTGAAAACCATTGAACTGCCTGTTTAGCAGTATGCTTCACATAATTGGTTTGGAAATTCAGTCTTTCTTTAACTGCTTTTACTCCTCTCATTCTTTACTTCTAATATAATCTGTGGAAAAAAAAAAAGAAAAAAAAAAGGAAGAAAAAAACACGCTGCCCCCCATAGCTCTGCTTTTTAAAAAGTGCTATTTCCTGTGGTCTCGAGCACACTGAATGCAGAAATGTGAACCTGAAGTACCTTTGTGCTCTCTTGCTGAGCATAAAAAAAGTAGGTGAAGCCCTTTGCTGACTTCCAGTAACTCCCCAGCCTTGCGTCGAGCTGCAGTCAGAAGGGCAGGGTGTCTGTCGGGAATCCTTCCTTCTCCCTGCCACTGTGTGGGGTTGTGGTCTCCAAAGGCAGCACTGCAAACACGCCTCCACCAAAGATGCAGACAATTGCTTTTTCCCCTATCAGCATCCCTGTGTGCTGAACAGGGCCAGTAGCTCTGGGAGGAGCAGGGCTAAGCCATGTGTAAAGCACTCAGGCTCTTAGCTGGAATATGCAATAGAAGAGACACATTCTAGAGGATTACTCCACACACCTCTGAATGCTTGAAGTCTAAACAGTACTTAAGACTTGTGGTGGGTTGGCTCTGGCCAGCTGCCCAGCAGCCACGCAACTGCTCTCTCATTCCTACTCCTCAAGAGGATAGAGGAGAACATAAGATGGAAAGGCTCGTGGTTGAAAGACCAGGAGATCATTTACTAATTATTGTCACAGGCAGAACAACACTCAATTTAGGGAAATTAATTTATTGCCAATTGAAAGAGATTTGGATAGTGAGAAGCAAAGACAAAACAACATTCACCCCCTCCTCCCACCTTTTTTCCTGGTCTCAACTTCACACCTTCATCCCCAATTCCTCTATCTGTCCCCCCACATTGCCATTAATTGTTTCTGAACCACATTTTCACTGAGGCACCAGCAGCTCCGCGGAGGGGCCCGGCTGTGGGTCCCTCACTGAGGCGGCTGGAACCAGCCAGAACCTGGGGCAGGGCAGCCTGGAGCTCACCTCATGGGCAGCTGTTGCCAGCTCCTGGGCCTGGGCACTTGATGCCCTGCTTCAGGTCATACTTGAAAGGTGTTAATTAAGGAGAAAAGTGTTAATGTGCAGCCATGTAATGTGTTAGAGCTCTGGGTCCTTCTCTGGGGCTGTGGGAGGATGGGCGCTACAGAGCAATGCCCTGCAGCAGCTGTGAGAGGGCAGGCAATGCACAGAAGGATCTGGAAATGGCTACAGAGGGGAAGAGGCATAGGGACACAGGTACAACAAAAGACTTGCAAGGAGATGGCTGTGGCTGAGGTATTAGAAATGACCGGCTGCCTTCTGTGTGGGATGATGATAATTAATGATTAAAATGATAATATAGATTATATAATTATTATAATGACAATATAGATGATATAATTAATGATTATTAATTAATAAGTGCTATCTATGTCTGTAGACTGATATTCCACCCTCACCCCCCCTTAAATGGAGCAGACCCAAACATAATACAAATTGCAGCCAGCCATTGAGGAGATGAAACTGCCAGTGATTTAGACAGGACACTTGAAGCGTTTGGGGTTTACATTCGGAAGGAAATGGGATATAATCATATCATAACTGTGACATAATACTTTTATTTTGAACGGTAGCTAGTTCAGTAATATCAGGTTTAAAACCAGAAGGCCTGGAGTACTTGCATGGAGAACTTCTGTCAGTTTTGTTTTTCTGGCTGGAACTACCTGAGCTGCTGGAGTTAGGTTGAACCAAGTCCTTCTGTGCACATTGAGGATGGGCCAGTAGTCCGATGTCTCTTAAAAATGAAATTGCCAGTGTGAGTGCAGAACTAGCATTGGGAAAGGAAAGCCTGAAGAGAAAACTAAGAAATACCTCTTTTGGATAAGAGACAGCTCAGAGCAAGAAGGGAGAACAAAACAGAAGTGAAAGAGATTTCCCTGCAGAGCTTCCCAGCGTCACTTGGTCCTTGCAGCAGGGACCTTGCCTCCAGCCACCAATGCAGTCCTGCTGCCCCAGTCTCATCCTTCTGCCACAGGCTGACATCCAGCTTCCTCTGGGATTCCTTGCCCTGTCTTCACAAAGTCTGGGGACCCTTTCCCCAGGCAGGCTCAGTACTTCCCTGAGCATGGGACAGGTTCCCACTTGACCTCCTCTTACAATCAGGCAAGCAATGGTGAACAAAGTCCCTTCCATGAAGCTTTGTGAGTAATTTAAGGAGTGGGTCCATAGTTGTCTAGTCTAACAGCCAGTGAGCAGCAGGTGAGGTCCATCCCTCCTAAGGACAGAGGGGCTTCAGACCTGCTGCCTCCCTGACAAGAGTGGGACAGAGCCATCAAGCGTGGGGCAGCAAGCAAATAACTCTGGGGTGTCTTACTTTTATGCCCCAGACTGGTGTCAGGCACCTGCAACAGCCAGCCATGATGCCTGCCTGCTGCACACCCCACATGCCAGAGCCCCTTGCTTGGTGTGACACCCAAAACGGCAGCAGCTGTCTGAGGTGCAGAGTGGGAAGATGGCCACGGCCAAGTCTGATGCTGCCTTATGAAGCCCTGCAAGAAAATGCATTTCCCAGCTATTGAATAGGGTCTTGATGCCCCTTTTTCTGGCTTGATGTCCTGGGAATGTCCTGTTATGCATCCTGGGACCACGCTCTTTCACATCAAGGACATTCAGCAGTTTGAGACTGCAGGTATAAAAACATGAAGGGACCGTTCACTTGTGCTTTATTTCTTGCTGGGCCTTCTTCATCACAACCAGTTTCCCCTTTGAAATTAGAAAACTTCAGAGTTGGGAGCAGCTACTCCCATTTCACCCAGAGCAACATATGTTTGATCCCTAGGCAGTATTTTCCCACGCAGCCTTTGCTGGCAGCTGCAATCTGTAGCTGTGGTTTGCGCTCTGCATTGTATTGTTCTTTGCTCTTTATTTCTATTGCAATTTTGATGCCTTTCCAGGTGAGGTATGTTTCTCATTTGTATCTGGTTTGATGATTTATGTGTTTTTTGTCAGCATTTAGTGCACTTTGATGTATGGTGGCATCATGGGGGAGTGTGTGTGCACATCTACAAGTGTTACCAAGGTCCTCTCAGCAATCTGTGATGACTCACAGCTTTCATGTTATCCTTTTTTGTGTTTTTTCTTCACAGTTGTTAATGTTTGCATGAACTCAAGCCTAGGACATACTCTATTCTAAAGTTCCCTCCAAGGAAGATACTTGTTTTCTATTAAGACATTGGAATAAGTAGCTGGCAATGCTAAGGATGAAGGAAGTGTGAGCTTGAGTGGAGATGGCAGTGCCTGTGGTGGGCAAAAAAATTCTTAAATTGTGAATGTTGGCAGGTAGCAGCCAATTGTGCACATATGCACATGGGTGACTGTCCAAAACACAACCCTTTTCCATCTACCACAGTGCCTAAAGCTGATACGACATCTCTAAAGGCAGCTTCTCTCCACACAGCTTCTAGGGCACACGGCTCTGTGCCCAGACAGAGGAGGTGACATGACCAGTGGTGGTGGAGGAGAAAATGATGGGGTGAGGAGCTGCTGTTTTTTCAGAAAGGCTGGGACTGGGGCTGGTGAAGCTTTGCTGGCATGAGGTGGGACCTGGAAGCTGAGGAACATGAACACTGCAGAGGCTGTGGTTGCAAAATTTTGGGACCTGGCAGAGAAGCAGCTTGGGTGAGCAGCCAGCAAATGTGTTAGGGAGGGAGGTTAGGACATGTGGGTGCCATGGCAAGTGCTGGGAAGTGGGAAGTGCCCTGAGCTCCTTGCCTGGAGGTGGGAACTGAGTAAGGGTAGGTAAGGGGACCGACAACACAGAAGGGAGGAACTATACTGGGGCCCTTCAACCTCCACTTGGATGAGCAGAGAGCTCATCCTTTCACTTCATAAGGACATTAGATTCACAGATATGATCTCCTTTGTCTCAGAGCCTCGTATCTTCGGAACACTGGTCTGAGTTGACACTTGGTGTGCTGTTTGTGAGTGAGGGCATGGTTACAGGGACATTTTCAGTTGAAGAGGAGCTGAGAAGACAAAACATGTGACTCCACACACATTAATCCTGCAGTAAAGGAGGAAGCTGAAACAAGGGGCTGGGGCCAGGGGCTTGGGAGGGGATTAGGATTTGGACAGACATTGTCAGGGGTCTCCATGCTGAGTGAAGCCACAGGTCTTCCAACCACATGAAAAAGTTCTTTGGAGGCACAAGGAAAGCTGAACAACAGGTCCCAGCTGTAGGTAGGGCAGCTTCAGGCTCCAGCTCCATGGCTTGGGCACCGCTAACACTCAGATAAGCCAGGGTCCCTGTGTCCTGCCTGTGTTCCTTGGCTCTTCTGCCATGCAGAGCTGCCAGTAGGACTTGTGGTCTGCAGTGTTAACACCCTCATCTGCCAGGGCAGCGTGGTGTTGTGAGAGTGGTGTGATACTTCCAAAACAGCCTGGAGACAGCAAGAGCCACAGGTGATTCATAAATATTTGCATTCTGCAAATGACTCTTTTGCTGGGAGGGGTGAATCACATCTGGTGGTGGTGAGGGCTTGTGGGGAGATAAGGCCCTTCTTTCCACAAAGGGTGGTGAAGTCTTCCCCAGCCTGGGTGCTCTGGCAGCATGGCCTGTGCTGAGCTGAGAACCTTTTGGAAACTCCTTCCTCCCACTGTTGAGCAAGGTGCCTCCCTAATCCTGCAGCAGTGCCTGTTCCTTGGGATGGTGCTGAGGGTGCGCAGCGGTGCCACCCGGCACCCACGACCGGGGCTCCCCCCATGCTGCTGCAGACCGGTGTATCGCCTGCTCCAGAGAGGTCCCATGGCTCCTGCAGGGCCACTGCCCACGCTGCCCTCCCTGCTGGGTGGGCGGTGATGCTCATATATTTCCATGGTGGTCACAGGGGCGGAAAGTGCTGATGATCTGAGCTGTGAGAAGACCTTCTTCCCTGAGATCACTGGTTTTAGCCTTGGGTGGGTTGCGGGTCTCAGGCTAGCACTAGTGGCTGGCTGGCTGGCTGACTTGCCACAGGTTTATCTTGATCCCAGTAGTGAGGCTTGTCACAGAATCACAGAATATTAGGAGTTGGAAGGGACATCAAAAGCTCATCCAGTCCAACCCCTGCCAGAGCAGGATCACCCAGACCAAGTCACACAGAAACGTGTCCAGGTGGGTTTTGAATGTCTGCAGAGAAGGAGACTCCACAACCTCTCTGGGCAGCCTGGTCCAGTGCTGTGGCACCCTCACAGTAAAAAAGTTTCTCCTCATGTTCACATGGAACCTCCCATGCTCCAGCTTGCTCCCATTGCCCCTTGTCCCTTGGACATCAGAGAGAAGAGCCTGGCTCCTTCCTCCTGACACTCGCCCTTTACAATTTTGTAACATTAATGAGGTCTCCCCTCAGTTTCCTCGTCTCCAAGCTGAAGAGACCCAGCTCCCTCAGCCGCTCCTCATAAGGGAGATGCTCCACTCCCTGGCCCATCCTCAATGTTCACTCCCAGCCGTTCGACTGGGAGAGAGAGGTGATGACTTGTGGCTACAGGATGAGGCATTTGCATGGGTTTGTGTTTCCTACAAAGCTTGCAGCCTCCCTTGGAGAGTCCTGAGCTCAGGAGTACGACCCCTAGGAAGAGATCCTGGCTCCACATGGGCCAGGGACTCTGGGACTGGGAACAACAGAGCAGGCTGACACACATCAGCACCCTGCCCTTCTTGTAAGCCCTGCCTAGAGCAGGAGGCTGGACAAGGGCTCTCCAGAGAGCCCGTCCCACCGTCTTATGCTATGGCTCAATGCTAGGTCCTGGCTCAGACCCAAGCTAGAATTGTCCTTCCTCCGTGCAATGTCTCTGCACTCGGGGTGGTGCAGAGCCATCTCAGGCAGGGGAACTCTCCTCCAGCAGCCAGGGAGAAGGAGAGGATGTGTAGGAGGGTCTGAGCAGCTCCTTCCCATTCCAGACACCTTTGGGGTGATGGCCTTGTTCCACCCATAGTTGCTCATGGCAGGCTTCCCCTGTGACACCTTTCTGCCACCTGGAAGGGAGCGTAACAGTAGCGATTGTGATCAACAGCTCGGGGCTTATTAGAACAGCAGATACAAACAGAAAATGTTTCCTCTTTGTTTCATGTAAACACAGCTACAGGAAATTGAGCTACCTTGGGCAGGAAACAGAGGTTACTGAGGACAGGGACAGGACAGCTGGGGGGTTTTGAACACTTCTGGCAGCAGTCTTGATCCACTGCTGCTCCAAAGAATTGTCACCAGCTTAATTTTCTGATAGGGGCTCAGGAGCCTCAAAGGGCTTTGGTGAGGGGGAGCAGGGATGTCAGGCCAGTTGTCTGCTTTGCTGTGCATCCTGCACCTCCCAGCCATGGCTGGATGAGTGCTCTCAGGGAAGGAGCTGAAGCCAGAACAGCTTACAAACTGCTGTGATGAAATATATGGCAGCCTTGAAGACTGGGGCAGGGAGGCTTAACGGGCACAATTTAAATGGACGCCCTGCTTTACACATGCAAGTTTACAGAAATGTTAATGTGTGACTTCTGGATACAGATACCAAATGCCACTGTGTCAAAGTGGGTTTGGGCAAAACCATACCTGGATTGCTTTGAGAATATTAGATGGTAAGCTGAGTTCAGAGTAATCTGAAAAGTGAAATCCT
Source organism: Mesitornis unicolor (assembly GCF_000695765.1). Lineage (NCBI taxonomy): Eukaryota > Metazoa > Chordata > Aves > Mesitornithiformes > Mesitornithidae > Mesitornis > Mesitornis unicolor. Next base: position 58,575 of record NW_010166919.1, read on the forward strand.
CAGGAGGCTCAAAACTAGATTAAGATCCAAATAAGCATCTGACTGAGTCCAAAGGAGTTAGAGGTGGCTATCACTGGTGTTTTATTATTGAGGCTGTTCACCAGCTACACACAATAATGTTACTTCCAGCTGTAGCTCTGCAGACCTTTAGACAAACAAGGCAGTATTAAACTTCTTTGTGACTGGAGCCTTCCCAGTTCTTTAGAAGATTTGTCACATAGGTCTCTTGGGACCAGTGTGGGTTGTCTGTGATTTGAAGTATATAAAATTGAAAGCTTTAGGTTGGCTCATCAGCAAAGTACTCGGTACTGATGTGAAAGCAAAGGGCCTGAGTGCATAGGAGAGGCATCCGAGGATACCTCTTCACTGGATATAGTTTGCAGTCTTCCATTGCTCCTCTTCTGCCACTGATACCCTGTTTAACTGAGATGTCCTTACCAGGACATAGGTTGCTGGTGTCTTCATTGCTAAGCATATGGAAAAATGTCCTGAACGAAGTCCAGCATTTGTAACAAAACTGCCATAGGCTTGGAAAAGACTGTATTATTTGGGTAAGCAGGATTTGCTGTGAGAAATAGAACATGAGAGAAGAAATCAACTCCCTCAGTAAAAAGAAGTTGTTCATTGATTTCTGACCTGGCTTAGGGACTCTTGTTTAGGAGTCTGAACAAGTTGTGTGGGAAAATGTGTGTGAACTTTGAATCCCTGGGAGAGGAAATTCCAGAGACTGGGAACATGTGGCAGTAGGTGTAACAACGGCCAAAGAGCTGACATCTCACCTGAGAGTATTCTGGAAATCTCCGCAGGGTCCAATCCCAGCCCAGGCAACAGAGAAGAGCTGAAGCTGTCTCCATAGTTTGAATGGCAAATTGAATGCACAACTGTCACTGAATCAGTTGTCACTGCAAACCCCAGTTTAAGGGTTTCAGCCCTCTGGTACGATACAAAACCACTTTCTGGGATGGAGTGACCCTGGAGAGCCTCCAGGATAGTCCTGGGCAAGCAGCTCCTTGTGGCTCACCTGTGGCAGGCAGCAGAAAACTCTTTGAGCTGGGACAGATAGAGGAGCAGAGACCAAAGGCAGCGGTGGGTGGCTGTTGTTCCTCCTGCCTCTTAGCCAACCACTGCAGCACCTACCCTGTAGTAAGACTGCAACTTAAACCATAGTGTTTAAGGAATTGCTGAGAAAAAATTAAATTCTGGCTCATAACTACCATTCTTGGGGAAAAATACAGAAAGTTTTTTTCCCTTACTGGAAAAAGGCCTGAGATCCACTGGTGAAATCCAGCCTGATCTGGGTGAAAGAGAGAACAGCTGGTTTGCACAGGGAGGGGTGATTAACTGCAGGAATTCTAATTTGAGGCATTCACACACCTGTGTGGAGAACAAGGCTCTGCCAAAGGTTAATTGCCCTAATTGGGCAAATTACTCAGAGCAGGGTAAAGGTGGATAGAGGCCAGTCTAGCTGTGCTGTGGTCTTCTACCTTTGTGCATTAAGCTCTGCATCTTAAAGTTCCTGTTTAGGCTTGGGCCATTATCACTGACTTGGGTTTTGCTGTGTGGGTTTAGAAGTGGCTTGGCTTTGTGCTAGTTAATATGTGGTAGCTGAGAAAGTGCTTCAAAAGGAGGAGTGTATATGCTTAATAATCCACCAAATATCTCTTATTGGGTAGTGGTAGAAGGCTGACAGAGTCTGGGGGGGGGCCTTCAGTCTGACCCAGTAACTGGTGCAGTACTCTGTGGTTATTTTGTTCTCAGTGTAAATGCTCTGAACTATCTGTGGGGGTTTGTTGGGACAGCTGGTGATACAGAGGCTGGAAAAACTCTGAAGGCAGCAAAATCCTATTTAGCAAGGATTGTTCTGGTTCCCTCCTATGTCACTGATACCTGGACTGCAGGAGGATTTGTGCACCTTGGCTCTTAAAGTCTCGAGTCTTGTCTACGCTACTTAGCTGTGAAAGTGGTGAAAGCCGTGCCTCTATGACCTTGGCTAAGGTGCAGCTCCGTATCGCCCTATGTGCAAGCCTCCTTGTGTTTTCCCTCAGGAGTGGGTGCCTCTGAAGCCTTCGGGACTGTAGTCAGGAAAATATTCTTCTGTGGTGGTCATAACCCAAAATGTAAACCTTAAATCCTGTGCGTGTTTTTCGCACAGGAAAATGCAGTCAAAGGAGAGAGAGTGAGACTCGGTAAACCAGCAGTCGCATGGGAATCAAAAAGTGTTTACAAGAGAGGAAACCACCTGTGAAATCAGACTTTATGATTTTACCTGACCAGATCAGTGCTCCCTTTGCGCACCTCTGAGCGCTGGCTCTCCCTCAGGTTGCTGTCTGACACATAAGGGCTGAAGTGGCATGTGCGAGGCTGCCCTCCAACACAGGCACCTCAACCGCAGCGCTCCCGGCTCTCCTGCCATAAACCCACTGGTGCAGACTAGGATACACTGGAGCAACTGCAGGCACTGGATGCAGCTGGCTGTGGATGCTGCTGTGTGAGGTAAGTCAGGGTGAGGGACTCTGCAGTCTCGTGATGTGGAGGGGTTCCTGCCCCAAGGCTGGGTTGGGTGCTCTGCCTGGTGTGTGTTTGAGTCTAGGAGCAGTGTTGGGGGACATCTCTAGGCAGTTTGTCTCAAACTTTCTCAGGCACCTTTTGATGAAAAGCAGCAGTACAAATGCTTCCCCTCTGAAAGCTGATCTGGTGAGATAAGGTACTATCAGTAGGTATTTCCATTAGACATAAAAGAAAATAACCCCTTTTCCATCACCACCACCACATTGGTTCCATGTGCTGGTGGAGCAGCTCTACCCGCTCTGCCCTCCTGGCTCCTCTGGAGACCAGTGCTGACCCAGTGTCTAGCAGCAAAGGGGCCATGCACTAACCCAGGACTTCTCTGTACTCTGGTAGCCTGCACAGAAAATCAAGGAGCAGTGGCCTTCAGAAGAAATGGGTGTACGCTGGTGCTCCAGAGTTAGCTGGCAGCAGCTCCTCTGTAAAGGGGTCTTTTAAGTTGCTCTGTGCCTTGTCATCTTGCTCTGTTGTGCCTCAGCTGAATGTGCTTCCAGCCACTTCTCTGCAGTGGGGCTGGAAAATGACAAAGAAACTCTGTGTGTGTGTGTTGATTAGCTGCACTGAGGGATTGAAATGCAAAACCATCGCTTATGTTCATTTTGTTTGTAACTGTTGTGTTCCCCCCCCCCCCCGTTTTGTTTGAATGTCAAAGACTGACCATCTGTCTTCGAGGGACCTCAAAGCTGTGCCCAGACACCCTCCTGCTGTGACCCTGATGTACACTGTGCTTGTCCAGGGTTGCTGAGTGAGGCTGGAAGGTGGGAGTCGTCTTCCTGTAAGTCCCTGGGAAGGTTTTTTAAAGGTTTGCGTGAGGAAGGTTCATACCTTCTTCCTTGCAGTGCTCCCTCCATCCTGTAATGCCTCAAGTTCTCATCCATGCTGAAGTCGTTTACGTCACTTCTGAGATGTTGCAATCGGAGAGTTTTGTCTCAGAGTTGTTGTTTTTCATGTATGAAATGAGCTGCTTTTAATTAAGTGGGAGAAAAGCCATGTCTTTTTTCAAAGTCCTTGCTTAGGCAAAAGCATTGCAACTGCCCAGGTTTACTCATTTGGCCTTTTGCTAAGGGATGCATATTTGTCACCAGGTTTGGGACAACATGATTTCCTATTTCCCAGCTATCAGAAGGCTGTTCATTTAAGTACTTGTTTGAAAACCGTGTTGGTGGCTTACTTTCTCCATGCTGCCTAGCCAAGGGAGTTGGCTTTTTAAATCCTTTGCAGAATCATCCCCAAAGATACAAGATCTTTGTGGTAGCTGACACTCTGTTGTTAGGACAAGAATTTTCCCCCAATGCCTTTTCTTCCAAGGTTTTACGCCATGTTCCTGATATTACTGTGTTTATTTGTAGAATGGTAATTCTGTGAGCGTTGCTCCTGGTGGAAATGCTGTCACTCGGCCTGGGTGTGTGAGCAGGGGGTATGCAGAGGGGTGGTGAGGGCAACTGGTGAATTGAAGCATAGTTCTTGTGTGCCTTGGGCTTTGTTACCATGCCGATGGCTTTGTTCTGGGTAGGGTGTGACATGCATTGATACCTTGGGTAGTGTAGAGGTTTGTGCTTACCAGTCGCACCTGTGGGGGCATCCTGGGAAAAGTGTTTTGCTCGTCTCAAATGGTTATTCTCCAGCAGCCATGGAGCGAGGAGGGGGTGATGAGGAGAGAGCTGTGGCTGTAAGGAGGCATGGCCCTTTTCTTTCCCCATGTGGGAATTGTATCTTAGGCCTGGGTGCAGCCCAGTAGTCAGCAAAGTGGTGACCAGGGAGAGCAAGACTTGGATGGCATTGCCTGCCTGCCCAGGGCTTTCTGTGCCCTCACTACCCAAAGTGGTACCTGGTGTAAGAAACCTCACCAGTACATCCTACCCTGGGTAGAAGGCTGCAAAGAGTGAAAGTCTGGTGTGGGGTGAGGTCCCTGGAGGAATGTACAGAGGGGTCTTCCTGCATGGTAGGCAGGGAGAAAGGGCAGTAATTCTGTGTGGAGGTAGAGCAGAAATGCTGATGGCAGGACAGCATGGCATGGAGCAGAACAAAAGGCCCTGAGCTCTGGGACACAGGCACTGTGTTTATCAGCCCTGGTACAGGACAGGGGAGAGCTGCAAGTGGCTCTGCATGCTTATGTGATGAATGTTATACATATCCAAATAAGTAGGAAAAATATTATCCTCCTGGTGTTTATGGGGGCAGACAGAATCACTTGCATCTGCATTGTTTTTACCCTGCCCACACATTTCGGCTGCTCCAATAAGCACATGAAGAAACCACCCTCCCACTACTGAGTGACTCACACTGTCACCCCTCCAGGAAACCAAGAGATAATCTCACTACGGTTGATAACAGCAGCTCTTTCTTAGCTTCACAGGTGGTGGGACACCCCTCAGATGCTGCTTGCAGCACCTCCAGGGGCATCCCCACCCCCTCAAATTCAAATGTGCTCTGGAAGTCAAAGAGCTGAGCTCCTCAGCTGTGGCCTGGGACTGGGTCACCTTTGTACTGAGCAAGCGGGGACTCCTCCCGGGGGTGGCTTTTCTCTTTCCTGCTTTGCACTGCGTTGCCCTTTGAGGTTGCCTGCTTTTCTGCCCTGCTCTGTCCTGTACTCCAGCCTTTTCCTCCACAGCAGCTGTGCGTAGCACATGGTCACACGTGGGAGGGAGTCGCGGTGCTTCTGTGCAGAACAAGGCAAGGATGCCCTAGGAAGAGCCTCACAGGGGAAATCCAGACCAGGGAGGAGCAGGGCCTGCAGGAGCAATGGGAAGGCCATCTCTCTCCATTTTAGGATTATGTTTGCTTTAAAGCAGACCTTCAGAAAACCAAGACAGCGTGTAGGTGCGGAGTCTAACGTACACACTGCTGCCAGGGCAGTCCTGGCGCGTTGTGAGTCTCTTGCTTTTTCCCTGTGAGATTTCTGCTTTGTTTGGCAAACTAGTGGGTGTTCAGGATTTCTTTTGTCCCTCCTGGATAACCAGATGGTGACCCACTGCTGTCTGATGGTAAACTGTCTGAACCCTTACTGGTGTGTTACCACATCTGCTACCCCCACCATCCTGTGTAAGTGCCTGTGAAATAAGACTGAGTTTACTATCTTCAGGGTATGCTGGGGGTGGAGATGGGCTTATCCTCATGTCAAAGGGGAGGGGTAGAAACACAAATTAAGGCTGAAACTGCCTGTTCTGGGTATTCCAAAGCTTCTGACAGGCTGAGGTGTATATTACTTTTAAGCAAGATCTGTCATTATTCAGCATTCAGTCTGTTAGATGCAAATTCAGCACCTCTTCATCTCACCAGGGGATGACTGCCAAAAGTCACAGAGGTGGGTGACAAGGTTGAACATGTTGATACTTGGGGCATGCCCTTCAGGACAGCTTTCTCAGCTTGCAGTTTCCCAATGAGATGAGTATTAAGCTGTGTATTGAGGACCTTCCAAGTATGCTGGGCCACAAAGGGGAAATACAAGCGCTGTAAAGCTGCTGGGCTCCAGGCCCATGCTCTGGTCTTCTGGGAAAGTCCCTGCAGGACACGTTGCCCATGGGAGAGGAGAGGTGAGGGCTCTATGCTGGACTCTGTGCTGGATCAGTAAGCAATTCCTTCAGTTGTGCCACCCTGGGTGGGTTTGCTTGCTGAAATCTCCCATTATAGGTGTAACACTGGGCTTTTTGTCACCAGTTAGTGCTTTTTATTTTGGATTTGGCAAGATTTGTGTTGGCAAGGTGCTGCTTTGTGACCTCTGCTTTTGTCACTTCTCGTGTAGAGAGGTGCACAGATGTTTTATCAGATGTGCATTATACAGATTGCATGCTCTCTTCTCTTGCCACAAAGACTAACCTCTCAAAAATGGCCAGAGCACTGGATTGATCTGGAAGTATTTGGCTTATGACATGGGCTCCCTAAATGATCTTATTTAATTGTCAGCTCTTTGGGGCATGCTGATTTTTTGTTGTGTGTGTGCAGTGCCCGACACGGGGATGCCTTGGTTTTACTTTGAGAATGCAAATCAATCGTGGCGCTGGTGCCGCTGCGTGGGGGCACTGGAGACGTTTGAGTACAGACCACTAGGTGTCTGTATAAACCAGGGTTTGACAAGCAGCAGTCTCAGCTGTGGTTTATGAGTTTATTGGCTTACACACAGCAGAGGTGGAGCACAGATTCACCAATTGCCGTTTCATGCGGGGAGCACGGAAGGGTGGCAGCAAAGGAGGGGTCAGAGGGGCAGATTCTGCAGCAGAGTGGGATGGTGCATGACCAGGAGGTGGCTTGCAGGAGCATGGGGCTCAATGCTACCAACTCACAGCACTCTGGTGGAACATGCTCTGCCGTTGTGGTCAGAGCTCCCAGCAAGGAGCCCCTGCAACCCCAGTGAAATCTGTCTCCTTGCCAAGAAAGCTTCTTTTGTTTAATGGTAAAAGAGAGGCTTTTGCTCTTTGCCTGCAGTGAATCCTTCCAGTTGCAGGCTTGACACTGCCTCCGTGGCACGGTTTGATCTCTGCTGTGTGAGAGGTTGGTCAGAGTTGCGCTTCCACTGGGAAGAAGGTGCTTTCTCAGCTTGCAGTTTCCCTATAAGATGAGCATTAACATTGAGCTGTGTATTGAGGACCTTCCAAGTATGCTGAGCCACAGAGGGAAATACAAACTCTTTAAAGCTCTGGGTTCAGGTGGCTCTCTCCACACCATCCTAGCAGCCGTGTGTCTCTGAGCACAGCGCCTGCTTCGAGCAAGGGCTCACAGGTCTCTTTAGAGAGTTCAAAGGGGCAAGAAGGAGCTTGGCTCCCTCTTTCCTCACCACTTGCAGACCAATAGGTGTTCCCAAATCCTCAGGTGCTGGTTGAACTTGCGTTCCACCCCAAAGAGCTGTGTTTCTCTGCCAAAGCAGCTTGCTTTGCTCTACCTCTGCAAGACAGGGTGCTGGCAGTGCCAGAGGGCAGCTGCTCACCTGCCCGCTGGGGAGGTGCAGGAGGAGGAGTAAGAGGCTCTCCCAGTGCTTGTCTTCTTGCACAATTCCCTAAGCCCACTAGAGGGCAGGGAGGGTCTGTGAAAGAGCAGGGGGGCCTCAAAGGCTGCTGGAAAGGGTTCAGCTGTCCCTGGGGTGTGAACCGGCACCTGAGGAAGGATCCTGCTTTCTGTTTCCTGAAGGTGTCCTGGGGCATGCTGGGCTTGCTGCAGCCTGGTCTGGTGCAGGAGCAGTCCCTCGTTCCCCAAATCCCGTTCCTTTCTGCTCTGTTCCCCTGCCACCTCCCTGCATCCTACATAGGTTCTTCCTACTCTGTTCAACCCTGCGTTGTCCCTTGGTCTAGCTCCACCAGCCCAGGTTGGAGCGCTGCCTTAGCCTGCCTGAGGTGCTCGGCTCTGCCAGGGAGATTCGGGAGCCTGTTCCAAGGGACAAACAGTCTTCCTGCATGACACATCTGGTGTGTGATGTTTCTGACGTGTGGGGATCAGAGGGCTCAGTGGAAGCCCCTGAACCACAAAACGCATGAGGATTGTGCAAGGCAGAAATTACTTTAGTGTGGTAATGGGGGAGTAGCACATCCCCTTTGTGCCGGCTGTGTGGACAAGTTATTAAGAAGTGGCAACGTGTAAAGAGACTGTGTCCCCTTACAGCAGATCATGGCTTAGCCCAATGTAAGGGGTCCCTGCGTGGATGGGGGAACTGGCCTGTGAACCACCCACAGCTGTGCCTGAGCCTGCCCGTGTGACATTGGAGCTCTGGGAGCACAACAGGGCTCAGGAGAAGGTGCAGCTATGGGAGAACAGTTAGTACGTGCTGTGCTTCTTGTACCGTGTCACACCAGACATGTGCATGAAGTTCCTGAGTCAAGGGACTTCATCAGGATGTGGCTGGAGGCTCTCTCTTGGCTGGGTGTGGGACCTAATTGGAGCTGTGAGTGTTTCTGTAATTCCCAGAAACATGGATGCATTCTCTGAAGATGTCTGTCAGACACACTGCTCCTCGCTGCACCAGCTAGCAAAGCCTGGGGTAAAGCAGCCAGAAGCAGAGTGGGCTGCAGCTGGCAGATGAGCCAGGGGAAGCTGGGGTACTGCACAGTGGCGTTGGTGCCATAGCCCAGTGTGTAAATGAGGAAAAGGAGCAAAGCTGTCCCTGTCAGGATCGTGCCCTTACCTTAAAAAGAACATTTGTCTCTGGCTTTTCTTGAAGGAAGAAAGCTTGGGCTTTCAGGAAGATCCTGCCTACAGATGTCTGTGCCCAATTAGGGTATTGCTCAATGGTGTTTTCTTCCAGGGTCAGCATTTGTAAAGTATGGAACAGGCCATGTATCTCTTGAGATCCTCTTTTTTTTTTTTTTGGATGGTATTTTATTTATTTCAAAGCTCTATGGATCAATGTATGTGGGGCTGAGCAGTAGTCAGGCCAAAGCCCTGGATTTATTCCCAAACCAAACAGATGTGCTGTTAACACTGTTTGAAAGTATAGGACCACTTTCTCTATCCAAAAAAAAGGCAAGAAAAACGGCATCTTCTGCTGCAGCCCCTAACTGGCCAGAGGCAGGAGTAGGGTGCACTGGATGCAGAGCATGTGTGAGAGCAGGAGATGGGAGAAGTTGCCTCTTGAAGGAATGGAATCCTCCAGGGAGTGCTTGATGCAGCCTTTGGAAAGGAAGAGGCTCTCTCAGCTCTGAATGTCTGTGCAGGACACTGCTGGTGGAATATCACAAAAGCACTGAGAGTCTGCAATACAGCTGCCTTCTCTGGGAGCTGCCAGTCTGAGGCCGCCTCAGAGCAGCAGAGACAGAAAACTGAAGCAGTTTTCTAGATGCTCTGGGACAGGATGCTCTCTTCCACCACTGAAATCGGTGGGATGCCCCAGTAGGCTGTGCGATGGGCGGGCCAGGATTTGTTTCCTGCTGCGCAGAACTGTGACATAATGCCAGAAAAGTTCAGGAGCATCTGACCCCTTTGCCAGGTGCCCCCTCCATTTTCAGATTTACATCTGTCCTTCCTTTTGAGATTTCTTCTTTGTAGAAATGTCTGTGTCCAGAACATTAGCTTCTGTTTTGTTCCAAATGACTCAGTTGGATGTGCTTCCAGCTTGTGTAGGAGACAAAGCTAGGAGAAGACATAACATGGAGAGGAAATAGGGTCAGCAAAGGGCACAGCAAAATGCCAGGGAGGGGAAATAATTATGCAGTGCCCTGCCAGAGATGTATTTTCTTATTCCCAACTGAGGAGATTTTTTCAATAACTACTGAATGAGCAAGCTGGTGCTGTGGTCATCAGGGACACATTTGACAACAACAGTGCCTGTGGTTGCAGTCATTGATCAGTGTTTGCATCACTCCTTGCAGCTGTGGCTTCTACTTGTCTTCTGATTCATGACTGATATCTTGGGTTTGGATTGGGGGTCCCATCTTGATACAGGCATTTTTGTGACATTTGTTCTAATCATTTGGCTGCTGCCTCCATAGGAGAGTGCTATGCAGTTGACTCTGGCCTGTTTCTCCCCAACAAGCAAATTCTTGGTAGCATGTGTGTCACTGCCAGCTGAGACGACTTGTTCCTGTGGCCTGGCCTCATCACTGCCACAGTGACACTCTTGTTGGAGGTGCTGGGAGAGGACTTGAGGAGATGACCCGGGCTCACAAAACTTTGCTGTAAGCTCAGTCTTGTTCTGCCATATGCGAGTGAGGTGACCTCCATGTGGAGAAGATAATCACAGAATCGCTCGGTTGGAAAAGAC
>NW_010166920.1:0-25308 GCF_000695765.1 Mesitornis unicolor
ACTCCTAATATTCTGTGATGCTGTGATACTACTGCTGGAGAAACATGGGCTCAGCTCACACTCTTATTGGACATTTTGTGACCTGACAAATTTGAATTAATGTCAAACTGTTTAGGTCAATGCTGTTGGATGCCTCACAGGCTCAGAGCAGTGTTGTGAAAGATGGTCGTGTCCGGATAAACCTGACACTTGCTAAACAAAAGGCAAATAAAGAATAAAAGGGAACAGAATAGGTAGAGGGGGAAAAAAAAAAAGAAGGAAGGGAAGGCAAACCAAACTGATATTTTTAGGTCTTTCTGACTTCAAATTGAGATGAATATGTAATCTATTTGCAGAAGCTGTTTTGATCAGGGCAGTAAAAGTTCAAGGGTGCTATGAAGAATCCAAGGAGGCTGTGGGATTGGCAGCTGTGCTGATAAGGCTCTCCAGAGAATTCCGAGAAGAACTAATGTCTAAATTGCTATATGCCATCTTTGCAGATTGTGGTCTGGTGTTGGACGTAAATCACAGATGCCTATTTCAGATTTCACACTCTTCTGTTTAACATTGTTTCTGTAGTTTTGTCTACGCAGTACCTTCCTTGCTTCCAGTTGATATAATAATTTATGTGAATTTTAATAATTTTGAATATGTTTGTGTGGCAGTTACTATTATAAAGATTCCATAGGAAAAGGGATCAGAGGGAAACTGACTGAATTGGTTAAAACAAAAATGTCAGTTTTATTTTTTTTTAAAAATTAACATTTTTCTGAGGTACAGAGTGATGATAGTGGAGGACGGCTGACATCAAAGATTAATTCAGCCAGTCAGTCTCACCTCTGTGCCTGGAAAGATCATGAACCAGATCCTCCTGAAGGCTCTCCTAAGGCATAGAGGGAACGAGGATGCAGTGACTGGTGATAACCAACATGGCTTTATCAAGGGCAAATCGTGCCTCACCAATTTGGTGACCTTTTATAATGGAGTTACAGCTTTGGTGGATAAGGGAAGAGCAACTGACATCATCTACCTGGACTTGTGCAAAGCATTCGACACTGGCCCACATGACATCCTGGTCACAAAACTGGAGAACTGTGGATTCAACCAGGCCAAGTGCAAGGTCCTGCACCTGGGTAGGGGCAATCCCAAGCACAAACCCAGGCTGGGCAGAGAATGGCTCAGAGCAGTCTTGAGGAGGAGGACTTGGGGCTGTCGGTCAATGTAAAGCTCAACACGAGCCAACAACATGCGCTTGCAGCCCAGAAGGCCAAACTACATCCTGGGCTGCTTCCAAAGAAGTGTGGCCAGCAGGGCCAGGGAGGTGATTCTGCCCCTCTATGCTGCTCTGGTGAGACCCCACTTGGAGTGCAGTGTCCAGTTCTGCGGCCTCCAATATAAGAAGGCCATGGAGCTGTTGAAGCAGGTCCAGAGGAGGCCATGAAGCTGATCAGGGGCTGGAGCACCTCCCCTGTGAGGACCAACTGAGAGAGTTGGGGCTGTTCAGCCTGGAGAACAGAGGGCTGCGGGGAGACCTTATTGCATCCTCCAGTTCCTGAAGGGGTCCTACAGGAAAGCTGGGGAGGGACTTTCTACAAGGGCAAGTAGCAACAGAATGAGGGGGAATGGTTTTAAACTGGAAGAGGGGAGATTTAGACTGGATATCAGGAAGAAGTTCTTTGCTGTGAAGGTGATGAGACACTGGCCCAGGAAAGCTGTGGATGCCCCCTCCCTGGAGGTGTTCAAGGCCAGGTTGGACGGGGCTTTGGGCAGCCTGGGCTGGTGGAGGTGTCCCTGCCTGTGGCAAGGTGGTACTGGATGAGCTTTAAGTTCTCTTCCAACCTAAACCATTCTGTGATTCTGCTTTGGAATTTTTGGCCATAAATTCCTATATTATTGAAGAATTGGCATCACTGGGGTAGTACATAGATATTCTGTGGTTATGTTTGGTAATGCGTTTAACAAACAAGCTGAGTGTTTTGTTAATATTTTTGGTGTCCCCTGTCCAGCACAAACTTCCTTTATTTATGGCTGTTGTTTTGCAAGATCCTTTACTCTGGGCTCCAGTGCCACTGAAGAACATACGGTATTTAATGACATTCTGCATCAGCAGTTTCATCTTGGAATTAAAATGTATTTATTTTGTCTTTATTGAAAATCTAAAGCAGACCTTTTCTTCCTAACCTGTGTAATAGTAGTACCTACAGTTAGGAAAGACTGGGGAACAGACCAAAAGTTCACAGGTACATTGCAGAGTTAAGGCTACTTTAACTCTTAACTGTCATGGTCAAAAAAACCCCAAAACTGTCACTAGGTAGTTGAAAATATGTCCCTGAAAAGAACGAACACTTTTTGTCATCTCTGTAATATTACACGGGTTCTGTCTGTGTACAGAAAAAAAATAGTTTTCATATGACTTCTTTTGTTTCCCAGTGTATTTTTTAGGGCCTAATTCCTGTTTATTCTTATCTATCCTATTTTGGCAAGGTTAACCAATAGACATAAGGAACATTATGCTGACCCTTAAAGGATAAATTAGTGTTTGACTTCAAACACATCACTGTGTTCTGTGATAGACTACATCTTTCAGTTTATTATTTTAACAGATCAGTGGGTACATTAATTCTAAGAGGAAGATCAGACTCTTTGCCTGAAGTTAAATTTGCCAGTTTTTTAATTAGTTTTATTCTCCCATAAGGTTGAAATTTCTGTAGGAGAAGCAAAGACAGGAAAATAATTCACTAGAGAAAAAGCAAATGATGCAGAAAATGCCAATATCAATTTCCTAAACAAGTCATAACTTGAATGCCAAGAGTCTTGTTTCTGGCACTATAATAATATGAGTAATCTAAGGCACTGATTGGAAGGCACATTTTACAAACTCGTGATTTAACTTAAAAAGATGACTGAGATAAATTAAATCTTGCTGAGCTGTGTAAGATAATATCTTAAAGAAAAAAAAAAACCTTTACCATAGAGTAACGTTGCTCGTAGCATGATTTATATTTTAAAGGCAATATCAGCAAGGTAGATGGCCAAGTGCGGCAAATTTGTTTCAGGACATTTCCAGTTGTATTTCTATATTGTGTAGCATGTTTGAAGTTGGATGCAATCTCAAAACAGGCCTCTAAAATGAAGAAAATAGTTACACAAAATAATTCCTTTCTGTCTTCCACCTTCATATATTTTTTTTATTTTGGAAGCACATTCAATTGCATTTTGTGGATCTAGCTCAAGACTGGCTTGCTATAATAACTTTTGGCTCAGTGGTATGAGAATGAATGTAGAAGTACTGAGGCTAACATTGATTTCTTCAAACACATATGGAAAGTGTATATGAAGACAAATGGAAGGTTTCGGGTTAGCCTAAACCAATTGTTTTGCTTGCTTATCTTCCACAAACTTCACTTTTCGGTACTTTAAGAAACATGGGAAATTAAACTTTTATTTCTATGTAATGTATGTGCAGTCCCTAACCTAAACTGGCTTCTCCTCAGAACGAGGAAGTGTCATCTGAGGCTCATCGACAAGACTACGATGTGAGCACAGTTACCTGAATATTTTAGTGATGTTTCTAAAAGGGGTGAAATAACTCTGAGGAAGCTAGCTCAAAATTGGCTTGTTATAATAACTTGTGGCTCAGTGGTGTGAGAATGAATGTAGAGTACTGAGGCTAACGTTGATTTCTTCAAACACAGATAGAAAGTGTATATGAAGACAAGTGGAAGGTTTCAGGTTAGCTTAAACCAATTGTTTTGCTTGCTTATCTTCCACAAACTTCACTTTTCGGTACTTTAAGAAACATGGGAAATTAAACTTTTATTTCTATGTAATGTATGTTCAGTCCCTAACCTAAACTGGCTTCTCCTCAGAACGAGGAAGTGTCATCTGAGGCTCATCGACAAGACTACGATGTGAGCACAGTTACCTGAATATTTTAGTGATGTTTCTAAAAGGGGTGAAATAACTCTGAGGAAGATTAAGATACCATTGGAAATAGGTTGTTGGTGTACCTCATGAAAAGGAGGAATTCCCCAGTGACAAAAGCAGTGGGGGAAAAGTTCTTTTCTTGCTACGTAATGACATTTTGGAGCTTTAGGGTATTATAAGACATAGATGATACTTCTAATAACACAACTCTCTCCCTGTGCCTGCCTTCCCCCCACCATGAATCGTTCAGTCCTACCTATGCATTCACATGCTTTAGCTGAAATCCAGGAAATAAGAAACACTGCAAATCAGAAGTCTGTTTTCTCCTGCTACTTTCTTGATCACCACCCTCCACAAAGTGCAGTTTTATGTCTTGTGCTTGAACAATCTCTAAGGAAAGAACAAATGGTTCTGATCCAGTAATCCATAATGATATTAGGAAGTAAGCTAATCACAGAGAGAGATCTACTGGATAAGACATAAATCCTAAGCATTTTTGGTTGCTAGACTGCATTTTTCACAAGGTGCAGTGTCCTGGTCTGCTGCTTCAATTTGGGCTGCACTTCAGCCAAAGCAACTGTCTTGCTGTCTTCAGCCCTTAATCTAGAGCTGTCTGTTCTAGCTGTAGCTGTAATACAACCTTAATTTCCCAACAGACGTGCACATCATGAAGTGTCAATATTTCATATTAGCAAAGCTTGTTGAGTTCCTAGGGTGAGATGTGCTGAAGAAGGGTAGATAATGCGTTTTGTACTTCCTGTTATAAGAGTGCACAACAGTCATAGCAGTGAGGGTATCTAGACCCTCCTTCCTTGGGTTAGCCAGCTGGAGTACTGTCTTTGTTTCTCATTCAAAACACTCACCACGGAATTTAGCAGCCTTCGTGTTACATCTGTGGGTTTTTAGACTCAAGGGACTTTTCTGTGTTCCAGAAATTTAGACTGTCTATCAAAGACTTGCTGTTTAGCTAATGGTTTTCTAGCTCTGCTTTCCTTCTGTGATTTTACCATATTTCAATTCCTCCTTGGCTCTTTTACTCTCTTTAGCAGAGAGCCATCATATTCTGTAACGCAAACAGATGTCTGAAGTCTTCTATTTTCAGAAGACTAATTTTGTGTTTGCGTGCAAAGATCATTATCCTCCAATAAAGAAGGTGAAGTCCTTTTTGGGTTATGTTAATAATCCCCTGTGAGGGAGAGAAGCAATTATTTAAGAGAACCTTTTGCTCATTTATTTGCCAGTGTCATGTACTATTCCCTTATTATTTTCTTCCAAGTTTTAGAATATGCATACATGCACAGAGTTATCATAGAACACCTCAAGTTGGAAAGGACCCATAAAGATCGTTGAGTCCAACTCCCTACTTCTTGCAGGACTATCCAAAACTAAATCATGACTGTGCTTGATGCACCCCAGGGCATGGTTGGCCCTTTTGACTGCCAGGGCACACTGTCGACTCATATTCAATTTGCCATCAACCCAAATGCCCAGATCATTTTCTGCGGGGTTGTTCTCCAGCCTCTCGTCCCCCAGTTTGTTTGTATAACCAGGACTGCCCGGTCCCAGCTGGAGAATCTGGCACTTGCTCTTGTTAAATTTGATACAATTCATGATTGCCCAGCTCTCCATTCTATCCAGATCTCTCTGTGTCTCATCATTAACTTTCAAATTAATAATCCCCTCTTCTTTCACAGAATCTCAGAATCACAGAATCTTAGGAGATGGAAGTGACCTCAAAAGCTCATCCAGTCCAACCCCCCTGCCAGAGCAGGATCACCTAGACCAGGTCACACAGGATATTCATCTATACAATTCTAATAGCAATAAATGAGTACAATTACAGATGGCAGTTGTGGTACGTTCAGAAATATTTGGTATAGTATCTGAAAATACCCAGCAGCCTCATAGCCCTTTTAGGAATTGATAACTTTGTGAGGCACTGGATGCACACTAGTCATGATTTATTGCTAGAAACCCGAGATACAGGGCTCACAGCTGACTTCCACGCTGTGGACATTCTTCTTTTTCTCTGAAGAGTGTACTTTCACATTCGGCCCATTTTAATTTCAAATCTTTCACTTGCTTTAGAAGCATCTTATGATGTGCACCTTATGAGAAGGAAACCTAAGTTGATTATTCCCTTTTTTTCTTCACAAGTTTGGGAATGCTTGTAATGTCCCATCCAAGCTCAGTGTACAACAAAGAAATCTGGACCCTGTATCAGTTGTATCTGCTGTGCCTCTCCATCCTTTTCTGGATCAATTATGTATATTGCAACAACTTTCTATCTATACAAATACGATATACGTGTGAATTTCTTGAAGAATAGTTCCATTATGCGTGCTACAATGCAATATTGAACATACTTGGTATCACAATGCAGCCCGTCTGATGCAATGATCCAAGAGCAAAAATAACATCCATCAAAGTAGCCTAGACAGTGCTTCTCCAGTCTTTTCTCCCAATTGTGTATAACTTTTAATTCTGCAAAGCAATGTTTGTGGTATGCGTGCTTTGAAATTCCCTTCAGTGAATCCTATCTTCTTCAATGCTTGTTCCATAAAAAGATGTCCCCTCCTTAGAAGGACCCTCTACTAAAGCCTGTGAATGCTGGTTAGATGCATAAAGCAGATATAATGTGCTAGAAGGAAATAGGTCCAGTATACTTCCAATTACGGGTAAAGATATTTTACAATTTTATTTTTTTGTGTGTGTCACTGTAAAATCTGTTATGAGTGGGCAAAAAAAAGGATCTAAGAAATTCAAAAACAAGAAGTGTTTACCAGTTACCAGTTCAGAAACGCTTGCCTTCAGGGTTCTAGATGTTTGCATTAAAGAAAAGTGAAACTGCTTTTACTTCTGTTTGCACCATTCTGGACTGTGGCTTATAGTTTTATCATATTTCAGTTTTAAAATATATTGTCTTCCTATTTTCTTTTTGAAGAGCCTATACATTGGATCTTTACTTTGAAGAGAGATATTTATAAATACTTTCATTATTTTGCCATCCAAGGAAAATGCCTTTAGATGTAAATATAATGATTTCTTTTCTTTTACCTAGTAATTATTGCAAATTAAGAATTAAGATACTAAACACTTAGCATTTGTAAGGGCAATGAGCCTAGTGGAAATAGTTTAGATGTGATTTATAAAAGGAAAACGTAAATAGACTTGTAGAAAATAATCCCAGTTATGTATGTGCAGCAACAAATAATGTTCAGGACTGTAAGTATTCATCCCACGGGAATAAATCAGGACAAACAGCAGCTAATTGGAAGAATTTGTAAGGTGTGCTAGTGGGAAAGAATTTCACTGCTTGATAGCTGAAATCCTACTACTCTTGACAGGAGCTTCAGTTATTGACTAGCAGCTAATTAGCAACCAGCAGGCCAGACAAATAGCTGGAATAGAATGGAACTCAAACTAAATGTAAAAGTTTTGACGGTCATTAAAAACAAGAAGCTGTGTTTCAGTTTCCAAAAATGCACTTCTTTAATTATCAGCATAATGTGAGTGTTCTGTGCATTTCATCTTATGTCTTTTTCATTTACAAATGTGGAAGCATATATGAATAAGTAAACATATACCTGCTTAAAGAGAGTTTAAATGAGAAAGGGTTGATTTTTAGGGAAGAATTTTGGGATGATTTCCTCCCACACAACCGTTTCCACCAGTGAGTACAGCTTCCACTGGAAATTACTCTTTAATCAGGTAATTTAAAAACCTACAGACTCAGAGCAACATATAGAGGTTTTTCTCATTATAAAAATCAGGGAGATTTGATGACAAGTAATACTTGCAGAGTGTGGCTGCCCTGAAGGGTTAAAGAGAATCGGGACAGGATGCCCCCCTCAAAGTATGGGAGTTGTCCACTATGCAGGAGGTCAAGGAAAGTGTAGATCTGGTTTTGCTGATGTCAATATAAGATAGGGGGCTGGAATTACTCCTGCAACAAACTGTCCCATACTAATTTGGAATTTCCTGGACTGAACAAACTCGCCAGGATTTTGATCCCACTGGTGCGGGATCAAATAGGAAAACTAGTTGGTCAACTAGTGCTAGGTCAGGCATGCAAACACCTGGACCAGACATATTGGGTCAGGTCTGATCCAGGCCACGGTTAGAGATCTATTTGTTCAGACCCTCTCTGTTTGAAAAGATGCCTACTGGAATATAAACCTGTCCTTCCCAAGGAAAAAAACCTAATGAGGCTGATATTCAAGGCCTGGCACGACTTTCAAAGAGTAAGTGACATCTCTGAACACTTGTTGGAGGCAGACTGTGTTCAGATACATAGCAGAATGAATTTATTTGGAGGTAACAAGGAGATAACAAGGTTCCACTCCACTGCAAGCAACATGCATGCAGCTCACCTTGTGTATGTAATCTCCATGAAATGCGGTGAAATACTGACCAGAGTATGCAGCCTTTAAAATGTAATGAACGGAGCGTGAATCAAAATCTGGTAAGATCTATAAAAGGACTCCAATTACACAAAATCTGCTATTTAAGTGAATGCAATTAACAATGACATCCATATCCCATATGGCATCAGAAAAACAAATGGGCAGAAAATGTAAATAAGTGTAAACTCTTCCTGACTTGTGCAATGAAGCTCTTCCTTTAAATAGCCAAGGGAACAGCCAAAAAATTACAATAATAATTTCACTTTGAAAATGAGAGGCTTAACTTACATGTTGATGGGAAAATTGAAAGAAACCCAGAAACCAAAGGCAACTCCGAGAACACCTAGGAAGAGTTTAAAGTCTTATGCTCAGTTTAGGTAGTCACACCTCTAATATCTCTTTTCTTCTGCAAAGGGAACAACCAAAAAATTACAATAATAATTTCACTTTGTGAAAACGAGAGGCTTAACTTACACGTTGATGGGGAAATTGAAAGAAACCCGGAAACCAAAGGCAACTCCGAGAAAACCTAGGAAGAGTTTAAAGTCTTATGCTCAGTTTAGGTAGTCACACCTCTAATATCTCTTTTCTTCTGCAATTGATTTGTTTGCATTACCAGTTCAGGGTTTTTTGTATCTGTTTCCTCCAAAATATTGCTCATTTAGGTTAATGATAACTAAATTATGACCTTTAAAAAAAGTCACATCTGACTGCGTGACGTAAACAGTCATAATCGGTATATATATAAGTTTGTAGGACAGCAACAGAAAGAAGTAGTAACAACTACAGATACATAAAGTATGCATGTGCACTTAGAAGATAATGTCTTTTTTTCCCGACTTTTATAAGCAGGGGTAAGGTTTAGCTGTGATTATCAAGAGGGTCTCATCCCATAAAATCCATATCTGTGTCTTATGGACCTTGTATTTTCTCATGTAAATTATATTTCTTATTTTCTCAAAAGGAACAGATCGCTCCAGAATAATTGCATAATTATATAAGTTTGGGAAAGGTTCAGACACTGAAGTTACAATAAAATGATTTAGTTTTTCACTGACTTGCACTGCATGTTTGTGTTTGGGCAAAAAAACTCTTTCCCCTGTCAGAATTCTTTATTATATAGCAGTCATGTTTTTAATTTACTTTGTACAGAGATAAATGATTGCGATGGAAATGAAGTTTCTTGTCATACCTACCACTGCCTAGCAAATAAGACTTAATTACTTCATATCACACTGATTTTCTCAGGTCTGTGTATTTGGTGATGCCAGCTAGCACAATATTTGAGTGTATCTGAAGGACTGAGCTCCTTTTCCTTGTGGGTTTTGGGTTTTTTTTCCCCCTCTCTTATTCCACAATGCATCTTCCCTTTCCTCTTAATGTTAGTAATAAAAACTCCTCACATTATAGGAGGTCATGCTGTTCCCTTCTGTCTTATGCTGGGTAGATCACAGGTTGGATCTGCAGTGGTAATTGTTTACCATTTGCTTAATTTGAAGGCATTATTTGATAATGTGGTTTACTCCTGTATTTAAACCTGTGGTGCAGCTGATGTTTACCCTTCTTGCAGCACTGCTTCTACACGTGCAGGAAAAAATTTAGAAGTGATGGAAATATTCTTTGAGTGGCAAGAATATGGGCAGTGTAGCAAAGGATTGTCCCGGTTAAAAGAGACCAGATATCTTTTAAATAACTAGGAACAGCAAAAAATAAATTAAAGTAGCAACGGTTTTTCCAAGGAGGTTGTGGTTGGTTTGACCATCACATGTAATGTTATGACTTGTTTCAGACTGTAAGAGAGCTTTTTTTGTACTGATTCTTAAGTTTAAGAAGGATTTACAATAAATGTTAAAAAATATTGTATTGACGTGTATATTGTAAAAACAAAGTTCTTTCCGACTTACTGTAAGGTCTGTAAGACTGCCCACTCAGTGAGGAACAATGCTTTTTTCCAATTTTGGTATACTTTGATGCCAAACGTGTTGTTCTGTTACACTTGCAGCTTCCTTGACTTACAAAACAAACATTTTAAAGACAACGTTTCTCAGAGAGCTGCCACCAGAACTGTGCATTAATAAGCATCTAAATTACATATCTTGCCATGTAGAACAAATTGGATCCCTTTCATTAATAAAGGAAGCAGAAAACAAGCTGAATCCCAAGGGAATTAAATGAACATAATTATTTGCCATTTCTTTTGCTGCTATAAACCAGCCTTTATTCAATTAAATGACTCATAATCTTCTACCTACTATTTCAGTGGATTTAAAAACAGCTGGTGTCAGAACTAAGTAGTTTCAGTATACATTGTGTGCAGTAGTTTCAAACCGTCTATTACCCGAATCATGGCAAGTGTTCAACATGGTTTTTAAAAGCCTCAACCAACCAACCAACCGTTACTGGTTCTGCAAAGTTTTTCTCCCACACAAGTTTTTGAAATGCTGTGGTACTACCTTTAAAACGTGAGTGTTTCTTTCCATTTTGTTAAACTCTATTCCAGTTCTAGATTTGGCTGCTGGGAAGTAATCTTCAGTATTCATCCCTGTAAGGAATGTGGAGAAAAATGCAAAATAAATCACAATCGTGTTATGATTTCATTTTTGTTGGTGTTTGAGGAGCTTGATGGGGACTAAAAATCTCATAATGCCCCAAATCCTTAATTACCAACTGTGCTACTGTTTCGTTTAGAGCTTTATGTTACTGCTGTGGTGTCTTTACTGGTCTAATCAGTGTTGAAATGGTGAGGCATTTTATAAAATACAGATTAGAAACACTAATATTTAATCCTCAGAGGTGTGTTTATCCCTCCTTCCAATGATACGTTTCTAAATGGGGCAAGGTCTTTTTTATGGGAGACCAGAGCAAACCCTCTCATTTCTGTTTCTTCAGTCAACGTGAATGGATTTGTTGATTTTTATTATGTTTTTGAGAATGTTTTCCCAGAACATCTTATTTTTGCTTCATACCTTAATGTTTCTAGTTGGCAGTTAATTGTTTATTCCTTTCAGTATCACTCTAGAGATCCCTGATGGATTAGAGCTTCAGTACAAGCATTACCATAATAAGATAAGACTCATCATGATATAGAAGAAAGTGTCCCAAAGTGATGGAAGTCGTTTTCCCTTAATGTTGTTATGTGCAGAGCCAATTTGTGTTACAGCTTTTTAAAAATGTTTCTGCTACCCATACTGCAGAATCACAGTTAACTTAAAAAGAACAGCTATAGCATAGGAGAAATCTGCTAGGAGAGTGTATGTTTTAGCCATAAGATACAAAAGAGTTGAGAAATTTCTCCATAACGTGGAGCCCCACTGAATGGCTAAGATGGCATTACCAAAGTAACACAACTGTCCCTTGGAAAACTCAGTGAGATTTAAGAGATGTTGCCATTCTCTACAGGGATAAATGGAAAACTTCTCACTCTGATTGCTCAGAAGGAAGAGAGGAAAACTGACTCTCTTCTTATAAATCAGAAAAAATCCCTGGAATTTACAGCATTTGGATGAAATCTAATTCCTGCTTCTTGATCAGGCTACACAGAGAATTGCTATAAAATATTGCTATTGGGATGCAGTTCCTTGCTCTTCCAGCTGAGGTTACTGTCTCCACAGATGAATGGATGGAGTAATTTGTTTGGATATTTGTAGACTCCTGCACACATCAGTGGTCTTGGTTTTTTACTTCTGAAATTCTTTTTCTTAAAGAGAAAGCTAGCAGCTTTTGGCAAGCTGATATCTGTAGGTCTATCAGTTTATTAAAAGGCAAGCTTCAACAAGTTTAGGTTCCATACAACGTCAGAAATGGATCTGAACTTTGTGTGAACTGAAACGTTAACCTGCTCTGTTGTTATCTCTTAAACTCCTAGAACTATACTTTTTTGAAATGCTTTTCTACTCCTCTGACTTCCAGTTATGTTCAGAAACAAAGCAACATCCTGGGGCAGGCACCATCACCAGTTTTTAATATCTGCTGTAAATTACATCTTTCTGAGATTTAGCATTAAATAATATAATGGTGTTTCCTTTAATGTGTGACAGGATGGTTAACTCTTTTTGCTTGAATTGGCTGTTTTCTTCCATGGGCAGAAACAGAATAAAAAGCTATCACTGCAGACTGGTTGTGTGCTTTTGAGTTCTGCTTATTCCATAAGGGAAATGAATATTATTTTTTAAGATGAAAGATAAAATAACCTGAAACTGAGAAAACAGCATTATAGCATTTGATGCTTCTTGCAGGCAAGTGCTACTAGGATACACTCATTTAATGTACAAGTAAAACACTTCAGGATGTCTTGGTTTTTTTGTCAATGCTGCAAGCTCAGCTTGAGATGTAAATCAAGCTGTGTGCATTCTGGTTCATGCACCATTGCCAATAACATGGTTTTGGAACTGAAACATAGCTGGCATCTCCTGGTCATTTGGAGAAGGAAGCCAGCTTGTGTTTCCATAGTGCTCCTGATTCTGCAGAGCTACTGCAAGAAATAGTAAAGATGCATTTTTGCCATTTGTGCAAACTCAGTGTTGCGTTGCTTTGTAAGAGATTTCTTTAACTGGCAGCCTGCTCCTGGACGAAGGGACCTCTTGAAAATGTGTCAGAGGGGTTGCTCTTGGGTGGCACTAAAAGGTTATCGGTCCAGAATTACTACTTTCTGAGGGCCTGTATTTACTTTTACTCTCTGAAGTTATCTTAGTAACTAGCATTTAGATATTAATCCTTGTTATGAAGTGTTTGTGATGGGAGTATTTAAGCATCTCTTTGAGGCTTGTGGCTTAAAATTATTTCTAGTGAACGCTGAAGGAGGCTGTGATTTTTTTAAATGGAATTTATCCTCTCACAATAGTCGGGCTTTTTTAACAAAAGACCTAACAGATTTATAAAAGCATTTTATCAGTAGCTCATCAAGTACATTTTTTTATTAACCAGATTAAATTAGTTTCTTATTCCAATGGCTTTCTGAAGTTCTAATGAACGCAGTGTGTAGAGCCCTCAGCATTAAACAGCCTTGGGATTTCTGCTTTTTAAAATTCCCATAATTATATATTTTTTTGATAGTTTACTACATGAAAACTGTATTTTTTAATTAGTTTATGTAACTGCATAAAACTAAAACCAAGTTTCTTGTAAGCTTATATCTGTGTTGTGTGAATGACTATGGTACTGTAATATTTTTCCGCGCCTTGTAATAATTTTCTTCTCTTTAACTTTCCTCCAGTGGCACCCTAGAATTTTCTTTGTTTCATGAAATGAAAATGCCACTCAACCATCCTCTCAGACTGACTTCTCACTGCGTGATGCTATAAATCAACATCATCAATGTTTTAGAATAGCAGCAAAACTGAACCATAGCAGTCTGTAGGCAGATTTAAACCATATAAAGTTAACAGGCTGTAAGCATGGGGGAGAGCTCTCAAATTGAGCTTAAGAAGAATAATTGAAGCCTTGAAAAATATTGTTCAACTTTGTGTTATGCCCTCATCCTCAAAGGGCATAGAAAGCAAAAGAACAGTCCTTCTTGTGGGATGGATTTCTTCTGTTCTCTACAAATAGGAATTAATTCTGTTAGCACTCCAGATAAAAAGTACTGGTGCAATGGCATACGGTCTTTTGCAAAGTAGTCGAATGTGCGCAGTATTTTGTCTGTTGTTATGCTTACTGTAATTAATAGTGGTGGCTATAGTATTCAGGGCCCTTGAATCTTTCTTTAATAGTACAACCTTACCAGCAGCAACCCCAAATTATCCTGACCTGATCCTGTTGCATTCATGGAGTTTGATCCTACACGTACACCAGTAGTTGCAGTCACTCGACTTTGGCACGCTCCACTCAGTTCAAGTTTGTGAAGTAAGTGAAGGGAATCACTGTAGTGTTTGGAACTTTG
Source organism: Mesitornis unicolor (assembly GCF_000695765.1). NCBI lineage: Eukaryota > Metazoa > Chordata > Aves > Mesitornithiformes > Mesitornithidae > Mesitornis > Mesitornis unicolor. Next base: position 14,191 of record NW_010166920.1, read on the forward strand.
CTGGGATGTTTGAATTGTGCTAAACTGTACATGCTTCTGTTTATATGCCAGACAAGCTGCCAAATGTCCTCTCTCTCTCTCTCTCTCCCTCTCTCTCCATCAAAACTGCAGCTAAATGCCCTCTCTCACCATTGAACCTGTAGTGTTATCCAAAACTGATTCACTTGTAGTTGCATAACCAAACTCCTAAATAATAGCCTGTCAAGAGAGGTTAATTTTCAGATCTGATGCTCATGATAGTACTGTTAAACTGTAGAGCATCAATTTAAATGTCCAAACATGTAAAACAGCTTGCCCTAGAAGCTAAAATTAGCATGTAAACTGACAAAAGGTGTACTGACATCTAATTATGGTGCTTAACAGTGTCTCGTTCCACTGTATTGACACCTCTTTTTATGTTTTCAAGTCTCCTTAATCTGGACATGTAAGCCTTATTCTCTACTTGACTCTAACTTGCCAAGATTATAGTTCTGCTTCATAAAATCTGTTATGGCTGATAAGTGCCTTTTTTTTTCCTGAATACAGTGTTCTAATAGATTAAATAAGAACATTATCCAGATTCTGTCTTATCGCCATTTAAACACTGAAGCCCAAGAACAATTTTGAGGACTACTCACTTTAATTAAGTATCCTGTATTGCGCCTGGTTAGCTGCGACTTCATTTTCTGTTCATGTACTTTCAGTGAGAGCCTTAGGGTGTCATCCTTTGGCTCTGCTCTTTCTGATTTTCTGATTGATGGCATTCGTAGGAGTCCTGATTTCATTTAGCAAGACGTCTGCCATGCTGCCGCACTGGTGGCGTTGGGGGAGTTTCATTTTCACTTACCCCTGGAGTGTCTGAGCTGTGGTGACAGAGGTTACATTTCTAGAAGAGTCCGAGCTCCCTCGTTTCTACATGCAGTAAAGCAGAGAAACGCTCTGGAGTGCTTTTGATACGAGAGAAGGAGCGCTGTGAACCAGATGGTACTGTAAGGGACTGTACCGCTGTCGTTGTCTATTTACCATGCTTGTCTATGAGCAACATTTTGTTAAACACAGATTACTACTTTTACATGTGTCTCCTAAAGCTTACAAATTTGTATGGTCTTAAATGCTTGTATTAGAGACGTTTCCATTCTGTTGGGTATTTCTAGACTTTATTGTATGCCACTCAGTCTGTAGCTGATAACTTTTTATATCATTCAAATGTTTAAATGTTCATGGTAATTTCTAAGGAACTGTACCCGTTTACATTCTGCAGCAGTGGATGATGGTTATTTGATTGTTCAAGTGAATCCTCTGCAGCCGCTGTCTTCAAAATGGCTGTTTATGGCTTTCATTTTCACTGGGATATAATCCAACCGACCTCTGTTCAACACCACCAGCTGGAAAATCCTCATGTTCTTCAGCACGATCCTGTGACTGCCAATACAGCTTCCTTATGCTGGATCTGTAAAATTACATTCACTGGATGACAAGTTGTATTTTGACCTCAGAGTCCTTCTGTTATTTCTAGCTTTGTTCAGTTTCTCCTCAGAAAATATTATTAAGAGCTTATCGTTTTTTGCAATTTTGCTGTTTCCCAGGGTTGTGTCTTAAATACAGATTAGATGATGATATTTACAGTGTCTGATGAGGGTTGTAATTCTGAGGTTTAGAATTTTGGATTAAGACTCCTTTTTATGTGTAAAACAGGAAAGAAAAGGGAAAAAGAAAAAGAAAACTATTTTCCCAGAAGCCCACTTGGAGTCTCCCAAATCAGTTTTCTTTACGCTGTTTTTAGCTGCTAACATTTTTGCTCTAAACTAACTTGGAAAACATTTTTTTTCCTCATGAGTTTGTAGACCACTGCTGATTTGATACAGAGAAAGGGCTTTCTTTTGTAAGAAGACTGAATTACTAAATTTAACATGGTTTTCTTATGGTTTTTGTGCAAACTACTAACAGTGGCCCTGCTTACTGCAGGGGGGTTGGACTAGATGATCTTTGGAAAGGTCCCTTCCAACCCAATACATTTTGTGGTTCTATGATTCAAACAAAGTGATACTGAAAGGGTAAAGGTGTCCAAATATTTTTTTTTAATACAGAATTTTCTCATCTTCCTTAGCAAAATGAATATATGGAACACACCATTAATGGCAAATGAAAATACGTAGTCATACGTTCTCTTATTTTCTTGGTTTAAAGGACATGGATGTTTTCAATGTGTTTTATACGATGCTTGTAATTTTCCCTCTAATATGTTGCATTTACAAAGGAAGTGCAGTCCAGGTGTGTTCTGAAAGTTTATGAAAGAGGATTTAGAAACTGGCAAAATGAATGAAAAGAAATTGAACAGCAGGAGTTGAATCGTTATCTTCTCTTTTTATGGATGCCTGGAAAGCAGGGTTGGCACAAGTACCTGCGTTTGCTATGGGAAAATTTTGCTATGCCTATCCTTAATCTTCATTGCCCTTTTCCTATTCAGAACTGTTCCTTGCCAGTTATGACTATTCTAGTTTAATTTTTATTATGTGTTTTTCTTCTCTTTGATTTAAGTTACTTATGTTCTCAAGGTATTTTACCAGTTTTTTACCAAATGCAAGTTGTTAATTATAGGGACAGTAACCTTATGTTTATTATTTTTTTAATTTTCCTGTCCTGCCTTTCCTCTAGGAACAATTTAGAGCAAACAGTCCATATATGGGACTGTATACTGTAATTCAATACTTAAGTACAAATTGAGAATAGATAAAGGTGTAGATCCTGTATTTAGAATTTTTACACATGGGACCACAACAACAAAGTCGGTAGAACTGGAAGACTCTTTCAGTACCTGTGAGAGCAGAAGCATTCTGTACTTTGAATAAGAGGGGAAAAGTACCTTGTACTTCCCTTATCAGTCAGGTTTAGTTTGATATAGTTGATACAGAGTCAAATCAATATAGATTATTGAAGTCTTCAGAGTTTTCCAGAGTATGAGACGAGTTCAAAGTCTAACCCATCTGTATCTAATTATTCAGTAGCTATAGATTAGTTTTTCCATTGGAAAATGCAGATTCATTCTATATCATTTTAATAGCAATTTTCTGCTTTCAAATTGAGAAGCTTCTTCACTCTCCAGTTGTCTTTGGTCCCAAGAGGGCAAAGAGACTTAGCATGAAGGATAGCACAGGGTGAAGGTGCGAGCAGGCAGAAGGCTTTGCTTCAGAACACTTTCATGTTGTGGAGTACTCAGCTGAGGTCTCCAGTATCCAAAACAAGTACCTTACTCAAAAGGGTAAGTTATTTATTGCTCTCTTCCCTTGTTATATTTTGTAGAAATAGTGAAATGTTTATTGGAACAGGAAATTAAACCTTCCCTTCCTCTATCCCAAATAAGTGACCTCAGCAGTGGACTGTAGAGAGTGTTTATCTTTTTCCTCTGAATTAACCAAATAGAAACATCTTCCACAGAAGAATTTTTAGGAAAAAGAAAATCACATTGAGCCCAGCGCTGAGAGATTTCACTTGTAGAGCAGGAGACTGAGAGTTCAAAGTTTCTCTTCTGAATCACAGAGGTGAAACTTGAGACTGAGTTATTTATGTCTCCAATTAATATTATGGGTTTTTTCCTTCTTCCCCTATCTCATATCTGTTTTCTCCCAAAGCAGCTTTTTAGTCTCCTTTCCAACAGTTTTACAAGACAAGAAAACGTTTGCAATGTCAAAGACTCCTTCCTACAGCACTCGCACAGGTTGATTCTTGTTTTAATAGATATCACACAATAACACAACAGAGAGTTCTAGGCACGCACAGATTTTCCAGATGAAAAGTTAAAAGATGGCGAGTAGTTTACAGCATCAGTTTACTGGAATTTATTTAATTGCACCTGCTGCAAATACGGTCATTTTTAGATTTAGCTGTGAGTGATATATGATAATTATTTGTGTCTCCATGGGATGTTTTAATTCCTGATAATACCTCAGCAGCTGGGAAAGTGGAAACTGGAGTACAGTTACTATTGCTTGTCATTGGTTACATTTGGAAATAGTGGCTTATGAGAGAGAAGCTATCCTGCCTTTTTGTTCTTTGTTTCAATCTGCTTCCTTAGAGGAGCTTATCGATAAAAAAAATTAAATGGACATCTAGGAGTTGCTAATCTAATTCTATATTGTTAATGTCCTGTAAGTACAGGATCAACCAGAAGTTTCAATGGAGACATCTGAGAGATGGTTCATGCAGCAAGCAGGAGATCCCGGGTAACTTACGTGACAGACACCTCAAGATTCTCTTAGGCTTATCAGCAGATTTGGGTGTCACCGTGTGTATGGTGTCATTGTTCAGGTCTCAAAATAGTGTGAGAATATCTCTCTTTTGAAACCAAACACAGCAGAGTTCATAGGACCTTTATTCAGATTTTTCAACTGGATCTGAAGAATGAAATAAAAGACAAGAGGGACAGTTAATGGTTAGAGTAGTTGTTTCCTAGTGAAGTGTTTTCACCTCTGTATGAAAGTTCATTTAGAAAAACTTTTGTCACGTTTGGTTATGGATTTTTTTTGCCTAGTCACTTTGGAAAAAGAGAATAATTTCATTTTAAGACTCTAAATCCTAGGGAGTGCTACTTTAATGGTAGAAGTGGTAATGAAGACCTGAAGCTGTTAAACATTTGAACTGAGGTCTCGCTGGTGAAACAAATACCACAATTTTTCAGGAATGGGGCTTGTACAACTAAAATGCACAAACTCTAGAAATTACCATTTTCTCTATCCTCAAGGAATCCTTTAGAGAGATCACCGACAAGTAAAGTAAGACTATGTTCTCCATCTGTTACTAGTGAATATAGCCACAGTACTTTACCTACCTTTAATATCATAGCTGTGATATTAAATTGGAAGATTCTTCTAGAACATCATTGCGAGGCTTTTCTCTTGCAGTAAGCTTTGAATTATTTGAGTGACAAGATGTAACATTTTTGTTGGAAATGAGTGCTTCATCTAGCCAACTTTTTAAATTAGATTTGATCACAAATATCCCAGGAAATTAATAATTCCAGTAGTAAAGAAAGTTGTTATAATATAGTGGAAAGTCCTTGTGCTGTGTAATAGTTTCTTTTATTAAGCCATCTGTGCTTTCTTTGATATGAACTTATATTGGATAGGGACACTTCACTAGTCATTCCAGCATCCCTCACTGTGGCTAGCCTATTACACTAATTAAAGATCAGCTTTATAAAAGAAAAATATGTAACAGACAAATCTGGAGCTCAACTCTCCCTTCAGCGTGAAGGACCAAATGGCAGGAAGTCTTCTGCAGGATTTCAGTGCAGACTTTCCTTCCCACTTGTTCTGTTTAATGTGAGGGTGATTTAAGGAAATGGGACATATAGCATAGTCAGCAATCTGTTCTCTGATTATTTAATCCGGGCTGGGGCACACTCGCTCTCTGTACAGTAATACCTTGTATAGCAGTCTGTGTGCCTCGGTGGGAGAGCTGTAGAGCTGCGAGCAGCTGTGTTGCCTTCCTACCTGGGGAATCCTTTTCTGCGCGCTGCAGCAGAGTTCTGCCTCCATCAGAGCCAAACCTTGAGACCTCACCAATCATATATGTACCATGGCAGGTCATAACACTGATTGAAACGTTTCATGAGTTTTAATCCAATTTTGGAGATGTTTGGATTTTTGAACTGCTGGTGCAATAACTACATAGGCCCATGCATTTAGGGAATTTGAGCTGCTACATAGGATCTACATGGTTAAGAAAGGAATCAGAATCATAGAATCATAGAATACCAGGTTGGAAGGGACTGCAAGGATCATCCAGTCCAACCTCTCAAGGTAAAAGTATCGTTTAAATGAGATGAGTCAGCACCCTGTCAAGCTGACTCTTAACACTGACTAATATAAGGGAATTCACTGCCTCCCCTGGAGGTTGTTCCAATGTCTGGTTGATCTCATGGGAAAAAAACTTCTGGAGTTCAATGGGAATCTCTCCAGCAGCAACTTGTGTCCATTACCTCTCGTCTTTTTTCATGGGACTCCTTGTGAAAAGGGAGTCTCCATCTGCCTGGTAACCACCCTTTATGTACTGGTACATGGTGATAAGATCCCCCCTAAGCCTTCTCTTCCCAAGGCTGAAAGGAGGGGAAACCCTTTTAGTGGAGGTAGGGAAGAATCCTTCAGCGCTGCCTTTTCACATCCAACAAAGTGGCTTCTTAGTAGACTTCACCTTTCTGCTTCAGGAGCTTCCAGCTGCCCTCTCCTTGGGGCTGTGCCACGCTGCTGTTTTCTTCCCTAAGACGCTGCACCAGGATGCTGACAGCAGTGAATTATTTTCAAGTGCCTTTGCTGTTCTGATCAGCATTGCTCTTCAAACAGGTCCACACTGGGTATCATTTCCTCTTCTACAGTGGTATAATTCTGGCATGCTCTCTTCACATCATATGATGCCCTTAAACAGAATGGGAGGCAGAGGACTGCAATAGGCTGAGATGATGTGATTTAAACTGATTTAAACTGATTCAGAAAACATTTAGTGAAGCAGGTGCCTGTCAGCTAGATCTATAAGGATAATTTCTTCTATATTGTAGAAGTATGTTGATTCTTATGGTATTATTTTTTGGAATATGGGAAGAGAAGCCTTCAGACTGATAGTAGAAAGACTGAGCATCTCAGAAGTGTGTGAAAGATAGCAATGCTGTGAAATCATAGGGCTTGAAAAATCATTACAAGTTTTAGCAGTTTAACATACAATGGGATTACATGACATTAATTCCTTTTGTGTCTTCACCCTTACCCTGTGATTGAAGGACATCTACCTCACTGCAGAGATGGAACCCCTGGTTCGGTGTAACTTGTGTGCACTTGAAGAAAAGTAGACGATTAAATGCTTTCTTGAATCAGAGCCTTACTGGAATTGTTGTAAATTTTGCCTTACTGAAGGATAAATTATTTCTTGTTATCTCTTCTCCATCCCCTTCAAGTCTTCCTGTAACTCTAAATCTTGCCTCCTGCCTTGTTGGGGTTAATTTTGGGTTTTTTTTGTGGGTTTTTTTGCAGTATTATGGTCACTTCATCTTTGATTTGTGTTTTTTTGGGTCTAAACAGAGTGAAGTAGGCCAAATTGTGTTGCTGCCTATGTGCTTTAAGTAATCTTTTCTTCACCTCCCCCAGCCCATGCAGACAGGCAGAGAAGGGACCATTTTCTGTGGTAAGGATTGACTGGATATTCAGAATATTATCTGCCATCACACACCATCCCTGAGATGTGCTGTGTAGGATGGGATCTTTAGCATAGAACTGCCTAGAAAATGCTAAACCTTCCTCTTCAGACTAAAGATTTTAGAGTTAGAAAGTGGGTGCTCTGACACGCAGATGAAAACCAGCTTTTCTTTTGAAATAATGTTGCCTTAAAAACCACTATGTTTTAGCAGTCGACCAGTGTTTGCAGTGGTTTTATTCACTCTCATTCCCTCTGGTGCTCTTTCATTAAAATAAATTAATTTAGAAATAGTAGATTGTAATGGAAAAAAGAAATGGCTTTAAAACAAAGATAATTGTTCTTGAAATGACACTTCAGTTTTATATCCTTTGAGATTACACCAGTGAAAAATGGGTCACCTGAACTAATACTGGTAAGGAACTTTCTGGATATAAAAGTTGTTCTGGACCCCCTGCTTGTGGATATTTGTAGGGCAGTCCTGAGTCTGAATCGCTGCAATTATTTTGCTGCTGGCAAAGGAAACAAACTATTAAGAGAATTAATGTGAGACAAGACAGAGGAACTGACGAAGTGATTTTGAGGGCTCGTAACTGGCAATATGGAACAAAACTTGGTTTTGACACTGGTTTTGAAACCACTCTGTGATGTGAACCATCGTAAGATGGGGCCATTGGGAAAATCCCTTCTAAAGCAGGTTCCTGATCTGAACTGAAAAGTTAGTATGAAACTAAAATGATAAATTTTTAAGAAAGGATTGCTGGATTGTATTGACCTATTTCACTTTTTGAAATGTGCCAGGACATTCAATAAGGAACCTTGATCTTGGCATTTTTGCTCTCTTAGGGTATGTTTCCACCTAGGAAACTTCTCAGACAGACTAGACTGGCCCTAGATCTTGGAAAAAGCTAAGATTTATCCTCATTTCCTGCTAATTTTATGGCAGTTGAAAACAGGCAGATAAGTAACTAAAGAAGACAAATACCTTTTTTCCTCTAGTGAAAATTACATGTAATAAAATCATGCTCTTCTATTGTCCTGGAGACACTTCATACAGAGATATATGTTTGATAGATGTATTTCTTTTAAACTTCCAACAAAATGAATTCAGTTCTCTCAAAGGCTTTGCAGGGAAAAAAAATAAATCCCATTTTGATACTGGCAAAATTGTATGGAAGGAGAATTAAATATTGTAAAAATGCTAAAACCAGAGTGTTCATTACATTGAAGAAAAGTGATAAAATATAGTGTGAGTCACATCCTTTAGCAGCTGCTTTATTCTATTGGATCAATGACTCTGAAGAATGTTTATTGCTTAAGGACTCTCTTGCTGCCCCTCTTGTTCCCTCCATTATCCTTCCACGCTGATGAGGGAAAGAAAACCCCCAGAACTTGCAATGTTATCATAATGTTGCAGCAAAGACAGTTTCAAGGCAGTAACGAAATGAATTCCATTGCTATTAATAAAATGGTATTTAAGCCATTTTACGTACTAATCAGTAGGACTCAAAATTATATATCTTTTAAGCGTGACAAAACTTGATGGAGATTTGTCTTTAAAGGTCAGCTGCAATGAAAACAAATGAACGTGCTGAATCTCCAGCTTGTAACTTTTGCAAAACCTCATTGCTCTCTTCGGAGATACGGCCTCCTTTGGCACTGTGGAAAAAGCATACGCTAGAATAAGGTGGATATAAATTGTATTATGAGCTTTTGTGACATTGTGACCTTAAGCTATGCAATACTGGAAGTCTCCTGGGGCCCATTGTTAAATATAATAAGTGTGCAATGTACCGTATATGAAAAATATATAAAGCCTCGTGCAGTGAAGTTACAGAGAGGTTGCATGGTTTCCATCAGATCTCACCTAGCAAGATTTTTAAATACAATAGAGAGGCTTTAGGTGTGAAATTCAAGCATGATGTGTGTATGCTGCTCAATATAGTTCATTACTTCTAACGCTTACTGCTGGGAGCAAAGGTGTTTGTTATGAGCACTGTTCAAGTAGCGATATTCCATGTCCCCCTAGAAGCAGAGACAAAGAGCTGTCTGAATGTTTTCCAGCACTAGGATGAACATCGAGTGACACGTACTTTTGTAGCACTTTATCACCTCTTGAAGTCAGACACAGCAGAAGGAGAACACTGACTTCAAAGGGTGTTTGTGCTCCCAGCACCCTGCTCCAATTCTGACTGGGAATGCAGAGCAGTATGGACAAAAGAAAGGTCTTTCTTTTTCTGAATACCTCAGGAGTACTGGGTTTGTCCTCTTTTCTTCCTGGCCTAGAAGTAGTGCTGTTCTCCATAAAGATGGAGAATCCAGTGTTGTTTCAGTAAGTTGCTGAGGGTATGTCACTACAAATATAACTCAGTGTTACGCAGAGTTCTGAAATAGCACCGTGTAGTTGGTGTAGGGTGGTGTGACACATTGCAGCGCTGGGCAGAAATCTGAAGCTCTCAGAGCAGTGCTAGGATGTAACTTCTCACTCCCATCCAAAATCCCTGCGGTCTATTCCTGCAGGCTTGGTAGTTTTGCTACTAAAGAAAGAGATACGGAAATAATCAAATCTTGATTTTAAATTCCAAATTGTTTTTGCAAATGTTACCGACGTACGGGAAGCATTTGTAAGGTCATGAATTTGTTTTGATATATACTTAAAATGTTTCTTTAAATACATAATACCACATAAATACCACATATTTGTGGTGTAACAGTATAAATCACTTGAGATTTTCAATATGGTGACTAAGTTAAGTCACCATAAGTTAAGACAAGGTAAGTAGAAAGATGCTTTTTCTATGTTGGTAGTGTACTTAGCAAAAATACTGCAATAATTTGTCTATGATTTTTTGAACAAATGTGTGACTATATATTTATATATTTCAATGGTCTTAAGTATTTTCTGTAAGCTGTAGAATGAGATTTTATGGATGGTCTCTACATATTTAGAGGTAATACTTTGCATTGCACAAATAGCTAAGCTTGAAGTAAGTGTGGTTTGGTCCTCTAGTTTTTATGGAAATTAGGTGATTGTATTCAACCCAGTAATAAGTTGAAAGTGGAAGATATTATTGATGACTTATGCAAGTGTACTGATTCCAAGGAATCTACTTGGAAAGTAACTTTTATCTAAGATTTGTCTCTTGGTCCTTTTGATGTAGAAATTGATCTTTCAAAGTGAAATTTATATGTAAATTTATGAGCATATGTATAAATTTCATTTGTATATTTGATATCTAATTTATATACTTCATATTTACAAAACATATTCATTATATAGAGAAGAGGAGTTTTGTTACAGGAGGGAAACACACAAAGCATCACACTGAAGTGAGATAAAAGATGATCTCTCTTCATCTAATCCCATTTGCCAGAAACATTCACATTCGTAGAGCTTGGACGTTAATCAGATGCTGCTAATCTGAGGCTTGTTATATTCAGTTGCTTGCTTCGGATTTTTTTGAATAAAATGCATTTCTCAAATTTAAAATTACGATAACTGTTCTTTTTCGTAGACATGACTTGTAGGAGGCTTAGTTTAATGCCAAGGTCAGTGTAGTATCTTGTGCCTTTTTCACATGTCCTAATGCCTTTTTTCCAGGAAAATCAGCAGGATATAATTTGATCAGGACTTGGCTTCCATTTGCTAATATTGACAGAGATGAAAGTAGAGATGTGAAGAGAACTTCTGTTGAACCCACTTCTTTGTGGAGGTTGACAAAGGCCTACCTCTCCTCTTGGTTTTCCACAGATGTGAGGAGGCCAATAGCAATGCCAACAGTAATACTGTGATAACGTGGTTGGGTACAGTCCTATACAGTCCCATACAGCCTTCAGTGGAGCACTGTCCTCTGCTCACCTTATGTTACATAGGTTTTGGTTGCAGTTTTCAGAGACTTGTTACAATCTGTGTGTTAGTTTGGATTGAGGTTCATTTGGTTTCTTATTTGAGTGCTGTGA